>NC_057744.1:26822979-27042923 GCF_004010195.1 Chiloscyllium plagiosum | reverse complement strand
AAACAGTTTTGTGATTGACATATGAAAGAAGTGAAACTAACATGGTCATTCTAACAGATGAGAGCCTTAATAAACAATCAAGGTATTTTTCAATGTATAATTTCAGTTACATCCCACAGTAAACTTTTGAAGTTTGTGAGAAGATTTGTAGCTCGGGTGCTCATTGTTGTAGAGAGAAAGTGAGGGCTGCAGATGCTGGAGATCAGAGCTGAAAATGTGTTGCTGGAAAAGCGCAGCAGGTCAGGCAGCATCCAAGGAACAGGAGAATCGACGTTTCGGGCATTCCTGAAGAAAGGCTTATGCCCGAAACGTTGATTCTCCTGTTCCTTGGATGCTGCCTGACCTGCTGCACTTTTCCAGCAACACATTTTTTGCTCATTGTTGTAGTTCTGTTCACCGAGCTGGGAATTTGTATTGCAGACGTTTCATCCCCTGTGTAGGTGACATCCTCAGTGCTTGGGAGCCTCCTATGAAGCGCTTCTGTGACAAACCACTACAAATGCTGGAGGAAACAACACAGAAGCGCTTCACAGGAGGCTCTCAAGCACTGAGGATGTCACCTACACAGGGGATGAAACGTCTGCAACACAAATTCCCAGCTCGCGAACAGAACCACAGTAGTAAACTTTTGCCATAAATTCTGTGTCTCACAATTGTGTCCTCCACAACCACCTGATAAAGGAGCAGCACTCTGAAAGCTTGTGCTTCCAATTAAACCTGTTGGACTATAACCTGGTTTTATGTGATTTTTAACTAAGCCCTCTTGGGAAATTCATTTTGAAGATCGCTTCCATACTCTCCATCTGCAATCTCATCAGATTTATGAATTAATTTCAGCTTTTAACATGTATTCTTGGTTAAAATGAAACATTTTTGCTTCATAACTTCTCTTCCTGCATATCTGAGTTTTGCTGTGATTTGTTTTTTGGTTTTAATGAAAGGTCCCTCCAGGTCCATGCAGTCCTACTGACAATGATGGAGTGGGTTCACTTGAGGAGAATAAGGGTTGGGTGATAATCCAAAATAATAGAATTCCAAATTGTCAAATGTCTCAGAGTCCAGACAGTAATTGCTTTGCTCCTGCCCATCATTGATCACAGCACGCCATTACAGAAAGGCTCTGTCACCAGTTCCATAAAGTTTATGGGTCTGTGTTTAGCAATTAGAAGTTATAATTAAGTTATCACAGCTCAAGTTTCCTTTGACATTGAATAAGTCACCATCAGAGTTTAGATGTGAGGAGTCAAGCTGTGTTTTTCATGCTTCATTCACTTTTTAAGTGTAGATCCATCGATCATTAATTTGAAGATACAAAGTTATATGCACATGTACTGAAAATGTTTTGCTGGAAATGCGCAGCAGGTCAGGCAGCATCCAAAGAGCAGGAGAATCGACGTTTCAGGCATGAGCCCTTCCTGAAGAAGGGGTCATGCCCGAAACGTCGATTCTCCTGCTCCTTGGATGCTGCCTGACCTGCTGCGCTTTTCCAGCAACACATTTTCAGCTCTGATCTCCAGCATCTGCAGTGCTCACTTTCTCCTATATGTACATGTACCAGACTTTCTGCAGCTCTGGTGAGATGAACTATGAAATCACCTTGTGATCACAAGGAAATTTCAGTCCGTCTAGTTAGGTGAAGAATGAATGATATGTTTTAGTGAGGAGGCCTAATCATCTCTCAATATATATAAATGTTTGTTGAATGATATTAGATTTTTCAAGGCAACATAGTCTGGATAAATATACGGCTTCCTTTAATAGCAATGTTTGAGGAGAATTGTGAATTAACTGCTGGAAATTTGGGGCAGGGGGTCAACAGTTTATCAGTGATCGCTCCCTCCAGGTCCATGTAGTCCTATTGAGGATGATGAAGTCAGTTCAGTTGGGGAGAATCAGGGTTCAGTGATAATTCAAATTCTAGTAATGTTCAGTTTCATGAGCAAATGCAACATTATCAATCACAGAAATTTTATATCATTTTATATCTTAGAACAGAATAGGTATTAGCAGGAGAAGCCTCACAGTGAGCTAAAGTCAGGTGAAAAGTCAAATTGTTGTGTCAGTTTCTGGCAAACAACCAGGAAAGGGAACAACAAAGATTCCACCATCTCCAAAAATATTATGCCGACATCACTTAATGAATTTGATATCATTTGAAAAATAAAATCCTGAGATCAAATGGCATTGAATAGAATGAGTATTAACACAGCATGTATCCTGATTTCTGCCATCAAACAAGTCTGTTATTTATCATGATGAGAATTATTGTCGCAAGCACTTTGTTCGAAGATGTGGCGTATTATTCTGATTACAACAGCACTGATAGTTTATCTGCAAACTGTTTGCCATTGAAATGTCACCAAGTAGCGTGGTAAAAATAATTATTGTGCATGCTGCATTAAAATATAATGTATTTTTGACAATGAATGTTATGAGCTGTACCATGAAAGTAACAAAATTTTCAAACTGCTGGCACTTACTCTGGCAGAGGGGAGAGGGTCATTGACCTTCCTCCTACACTTCTGGGGATCCCTCCATAAAGCTGTACTTGCCTGAGTGGCAACCTCAAACTAGGCTGGCAGAGTCTGCAGTTCTGGTCGCTACTCCTGGCTTAGGGGCAAGAGGGTGATGCAGTTTTGAAGGATGAGGGGAAATCTGACTGGAACTGACCGAATACTGTGTGGTCTGAACAACACAGCTAACAATAAAATTGGACGTATATTTCCAAAAGAGGAAATAGATCATTCCACTAGTAGAAGAGAATAGGAACTGAGGGCAAAGCTTCAGAGTGAAGAGATGACCCTTTAGAACTGAAATGAGGAGGAATTTCTTCAGAGGTTGGTGAATATGTGGAGCTCATTGCTGCAGAGTGCTGTGCAGAGCAAGCATTTGAGTGTAAGACAAAGATAGATAGGTGCTTGATTACTAAGGGGATCCAGCATTACAGGGAGGGGGCAGGAGAATGCGGTTGAGAAAAAAATATCAGCCATCATCAAATGATAGTGCAGACTCAGTCAGCTAAATAGCTCAATCACACTCCTATGTCTTATGATCTTATGGTCTAAGACAGACTCACAACACAGCTAACAATAAAAGTGGATGTATATTTCCAAAAGAGGAAAGTTATTTACATGGACATCCATCCATGCCACCTGGATTACCTTAAAAGGTCTTCTTCCTCTTTCCCTCTCACTATGAATCAGTCATTCCCAGGTCCTGTGACTGGAGTGGTGGGATACTGCCTACAGTGGACCCTGTTAGCTTCAGAGGTTTGGTGGGGTAACCTTTCGGCTGTTTCTCTCAGAAGCAAGATATGCTGAGTATGTCCAATCCAGAGGCATTCACCCTCCTTAGCTTGAACCTCCACAGGGCTGAGAGTGTCAGGCAAGTTCAAGATCAAAGACTCAACTACCTCTGAGATGTTCTGAGATGAGACTTTGCATGGACCCTCTTCTAGCTGACTGCCCTCTGGCACCCTCTTACTTCTTTGTAGGAATGAGCACCTAGAGAGAGATCATCACCATTCATTTGCCGAACATCAATAGCAAGAATAATGGAGTGCACGTCTATGGATATATCAGCAGAATCTGAGACTGCTGGACCTCACTCTCTGTGTCAAACTACTTATGGATGCAGCCAGACACTCATATACCAGAAGCAACAGAGTCCAAACCATGTTGCTCCAGTCCTGCAGCCTTTGTTCAATGATCCTCACTACTGCTCCTGTAGCTACTTGAGCATTTATATAAAATCCCTAATTGTCAATTCCATGTGGCCTTCCCCTACCTGCAACTTGCCCAATGCCTGGTCTCGCAGTCCTCCAGGAACCTGTGATCTGGACATTTCTTTCCTGAGCCAGTTGTGGCTATTTGGCAGGCAAGTGATCAGCAGGAGATGCCCCTGCCTATAATTGAGATAAAGTGTCCACCGGAGGTGCCAAAGCTGATGAAGGTGCAGGAGCCATGAGAAATGCAGGGTTACATGGATAGTGTGGGGGCAGAGGGATAGTGGTAGGTCTGAGTGCAATGCTGTTCAGAGGGCCTGTCTCAATGGGCCAAATGGCCTGTTTACCCACTGTAGGGATTCTATGATTTGAGGTATCTGTGGTAGTCTTTCTTCTGTGGCATCTGTCCTCTCTTTTTAGATTAGGAAGGTCATATTGACCATGGCCAATCTGGACATCCCACTCAAGCCTATAAGGGACAAAGAGAGAAGGCCACATGACCAACAGTTGGAATTTGAGGCATGTTTATAATAAGTTCATCGAGGGGGTAATGGGAAAGTGGCACAACAATGGGCAATGCTTCTTACTTGATGCCAGGACATGGAGGTTCCTGCATCTCCTCCCAAAAATATAACCTGGCATGACAGGAAGAAATGAACCTGCTGGAAATCTTGGAGCAATGTTGCAATTATTTAACCTGATCTGACAGGGCCGTGCTGAAAGTTGAATGGAATTGTTAAACCTATCTTTGTTGCATGACTTCGTTAATGTTAAAATAAAACCTTATTTTTTAGGTGAATTTATTAGTTGGATGTTAAGTGCTGTTCAATTTATGTGGATTTTGGCTTGTTCATTGGGTTTGACATCAGGGTGACCACATGCTGCTTCAGGACAGGTGGGAAAAAGATGAGAATAAAGAATGAAATATCAGAGAGAAAAACATGGGTTGTAAAAAAATACAGCACTCGCCCGATATTTTGAGGGATCAATGTTTGAATGATGAAGAACTGTGCAGCTGTGAATACATGTCACAGAGTCTTGAGAGGGAATTTCAGAATAAATTACTTCCTGAGTGATGCTCCACCATAAATCATATTTTGAAGGATTGACAAATATGTTGAAATTGTGAAAGTTCCTTGGTCAGATGCCCAGAGCAAAAGAATCTATTCCCATTCTGCGCCGGTTATGAATCAAAGACTAATATCTTGCTTGAAGCAAATTATATTAAGCACTGAGCGAATGAACTTTGTATAACTGGAGAGTATTTCGGTATTGGCATCAAAATTAATGAGGGACCTAAATAAAGATGTATTTTTCTTATGCAAGCAACATGACAATGAACTACCAGCAAAAATAACTGATATATTTTCATTTCTATAGTCCACTGCTAACTTCAGAAGACTTGAGAGCATGTAACGGAATGATTGTCAATTAGTTAATGGCATGAAAATGCAAAATGGGAAGGGTCTGACAGTGAAAGCACAGGTTGAAGGAGAAGTGCCTTATGGAGATGAAAAAAGTTAATGATTGGAGGTAGAAATGTGGAAGCTGTTGAAAAAGCAGTATTGTGGTTAAAGAAGCAGTCGTCACTGGTGGGGGAAGCAAGAATGGAGAATAAGGACTTGATAGAGTGGCAAGACTTGCATACACCAGTAGAATGGTTTATTATGGGGATAGGCTCCACACCAGATCAAGAGGGAGGTAAAGGCAAGAATAAAGTGCATTTTGGTGAAGTCAATGATCTTAAGGCTGTTGCTCGGGTTTGTGTTTCTACTGCTTTGAACTTGCTTGAGAATGGAGATTTGAAATGAGGGAATGGATTTAAATGTCTGACATTTGAATTTGAGGCCACCCTGAGCCAATTGTTTGGTAGACTTGGATATGTCTATCCAAGAGATTCTGCCATGTTGAAACTTGGCAATACTCAGAAGTGCAAAGTGATACAGAAAGTCTCTCCCAATTTGAGAAATGTAGTCACCTTGCTGTAAGGATTTTAGCCTCCCCCACGTACGGCTGCAGAGGTTATGAAGCAATCCCAACATCACACAGAGTGGATTGGAAACGACATGTCCCATTGAGATTGCTTTTGGCAGGGTGGAGTGGATGGGACACATTAAATTGGTCAAATAGCTGGCTTTTACTTTCTCACACACTCCCAAGGCTCAGCCCATAATATAAAGGGTGGGCAGGTACCAGAATCAGTCTCCCTTCTGCAAAATGTGAGTAAATGGCTAATGATGAAATTTGTACTGAGTAAAAGTTAGCTTAATGATGGCCATGTAAGCATTGTCAATTGTTGTAAAAACCCATCTGATTCACTAATGCACCTTCAGGAAGGAAATCTCCTATCCTTACTTGGTCTGGCCTACATGTGGCTACAGAACCACAGTAATATTGTTAACTGCCCTCAGGAGAATTAGGAATGAGCTATAAATGCTGGCCCAGACAGTGATGCCAATATCCTAAGTACAAATGAAAAAAACTTCAGGGTTAATTGAGCTTGTCACAGTCTCAATTGGCTGCAACATCACTCTGCCCTTGCCACAATATGGTCAATGTAGGGAGATTAATGGGAGTGGATGCCCTGTTTTTAAGCCTGTTTTTAAAACAGTATGGAAGAAGGGGTGTACTGTCTTCAAGTGCTGGTCTTAATGCGTTGGGGGAAAACCCCAGAACTTAGTAGCCCACTTCCTTTCTCTATGCAGCACTGAAAAACCAACCCATCCCTTCAAATGCAGTCCAATGCCTTATTGTGCAAATACTGTTTAGTGGTGTCTGTGGACAATATTCTCAAAGTTCACGCGAGTTACTCAGGTAGCTACCCTGTTTCTTCTGAATTTGAAGATTTTGGGTTCAAATCTCACAACACTGACTTTTGTCTAAAATATAAGTAGCATGTCCAGGGCAGTAGTGAGGGAGCACTGTACTTCTGAGGACACATTCATTGGCTGAGATGCTAAGATTAATGTGAAGGTTAATAGAAGGATATAAAAGATCCAAGATGGGTGCAATATTAAACAAACATTTTGCATTGGTATTTACTGTGGAGGAAGGCATGGAAGATAAGGAACTTGGGGAAATAAGTAATGAAGTCTTGAAAACAGTCCACATTACAGAAGAGGAGCTGCTGGAGGTTTTAAAAAGCATAAAGGTAGAGAGGTCTCAGGGACCTGACCAGGTGTACCTCAGGATATTGTGGGAAGCTAAGAAAGAAATTGTGGGGTCCCGAGCAGAGATATTTGTTTCATTTGCCGTCACAGGTGAGGTGCTGGAAGACTGGAGGGCGGCTAATTTTGTTCCTTTATTTAAGAAAAGCTGGAAAGGAAAAACCAGAGAACTCTAGACTGATGAATCTGACATCAGTGCTGGATAAGTTGTTGGTGGAGATTCTGAGAGATGGGATTTCCATACATTTGGAGAGACACATACTGATTAGGGATAGTCAGCATGGCTTTGTGCATGGGAGGTCATGTCTCATAAAATCTGAGTTTTTTGAAGATGTGACCAAGAAAATAGATGAGTGCAGAGTGGTAGACATTGTCTACATGGACTTTAGTAAGACCTATGACAAGATTTTGCATGGTAGACTGGTTAGTAAAGTTGGATCACATAGAATCCAGCAAGAGATAGCTAATTGGATATAAAACTGGCTTGACAGTAGGAGACAGATGGTGATAATAGAGGATTGTTTTTCAGACTGGAGGCCTGTGACCAGTAGTGTTCCACAGGGATCAGTGCTGGGACCACTCTTTATTCTCATTTATATAAATTATTGGGATGAGAATGGAGGAAACATGGATAATAACTCTGCAGATGGCACCACAATTGGTGGTATAGTGGACAACGAAGGATGTTATCTAAGATTATAAAGGAATCTTGATTGACTTGGTCAATGGGCCAGGAGTAGCAGATGGAGTTTAATATAGTTAAATGCAAAGAGTTGCATTTTGGTAAAAACAAACAAAGACAGGACTTACATAGTCAATTGCAGTGCCTTTGTGAGTGTTGTCAAACAGAGAGATGTAGAGGTTTAGGTGCATAATTCCTCGAAAGTGACATCACAGTTAGACAGGGTGGTGAAGAAAGTATTTGGCATGATTGCCTTCATTGTTCAGATCACTTAGTATAGGAGTTGGGATATCGTGTTGTGGCTGTACAGGACATTGGTGAAACCCTTTTTGCAGTATTCATACAGTTCTTGGCATCCTTCATGAGTAAGGATATTATTAAAATGGAAAGGGTGCAGAAAATATTTACCAGGAGGGTTTGAGTTATAAGAAGAGACTAGACAATCTGGGACTTTGTTTCCTTGGAGCTTGGGAAGTTGAGGGGTGACCTTGTAGTGGTTTATGAAAATCATGAAGGGCATAGATACATTTAATAGCAAAGATCTTTTCCCTGGGGAGGGGGAATTCAAAACTGGAGGGCCTAGTTTTAAGGTGACACGGGAAAGATTTAAAAGGAACCTGAGGGCCAACTTTTTTCACACAGAAGGTAGTGCGTGTGTGGAATGAACTGCCAGAGGAAGTGGTGGGTGCTGGTACAGTTGTAACACTCTGAAGACATTTGGACATTGTATATGAATAGGAAGGTTTTGACAGGGATATGGGCCAAATGCTGGCAAATAGAACTAATCTAGTTTGGGAAATCGGTAGGCATGGATAAATTGAACCAAAGGAACTGCACTGTATGACTCTGAGAGATTATACCAGTGTGATAGTCTTGTCCTCGAATTTTGCTCAAACAGATTATCTGGTGATTATCATGTTGCAGTTTCTGGGAGTGTGCTGTGTGAAGATTGCGACATTACATCATTGATTCTACTTCAGTCATGCTCCGTTGGCTGTGAAGTCCATTGGGGTGCACGGAGGTAAATACAAGTCATTTTCTTTATCTCTCGACATCTCTTCATGCTTCATTAGAAGCGCAAAAGAAAACAAGATAGCTATACAGCATTCCTCATTCTGATACGCATTCAATGCAAGCTTAACACCCAAATCCATGCATCATAAATACTTAAAAATTGGGACTGGATGAAGAAATGGTAAAGAAGACTAAGTGACAAAGCCAGAAAGAACCAGCAGCAGACAGTAAGTACTAGCCTGTAACATCAAAGTTTTGTCAGTTTCATGATTTCTCTGCTGTTAACATCACAAAGCGAAATTCTTGAGAATAACTGGCATGTAAAGAGAGGGTCTGAGAAGATTCTTATGGACACTTAAGAAGTGAAGTATTTTTTAAGAGGTAATAATAAGCTTGTTCAGAGAGGCAGGTTTTTTTCAAGAAGCAGCTGTATACAAGGAGAGATTGTGCATGCACAGTGATAGAATTTTTAATTACGACCAGTCTCCGGGTTGCAAATGGGTTCTGTTCTGGAGTTAGTTTGTAAATCAGATAGTATGTTTGGTCTTTAAAATTACACGTTTGTCTGGGATTGTGTTCATTAAGTACAAGCCTTAATAACTCGCATATTTTTTTTAAGGCAGGGATCCCCTGTAGAGGAAACAACAGGAGAAAAAAAGACTTACATTGATATAGGACTTTCTGTGGCCAACAGCTTTTGAAGCTTGGTCTCTTCTGTAATGCAGGCAGCCAAACTGCAGACATGGAGCTCCCCAAAACAGTAATCTATTAGAGGTCAGGTAATCTAACTGTAGGATGTTGATTGAGAGATACACATTGGCCAGGGCACCAGGGATGATTCTCCTAATATTCTTCAAAATAGTGCCATGAGGTTTTTTGCACCCTCGAAGGAAACACCAGTAAAATTGGCGAATGTGACATACAGGTTTGATGCATCTTGTATACTTCAGAGTGGAGGACCACTGTGACCAGTCCAACTGTTGCTGTACTTGCGCAAGTAGATGGGGTCGCAATTCAACATCTCCTCTGAAAGGAAAGCACTGCAGACAGGGCAGCAATCCCTTGGTACTGCACTAGAGTGTTAACCTTGATTATTTTCTGCTCAAACTCAAAAGTGAGTCTTGAGCTTGGAGACTCAGTGGCAAGAGTTCTGTCCACAGAGTTACTGCTGCATTCAGATACCAGTTAGCAGAAAATGCTTCAATTCATTGACCTCTGGGATATGGACCTAACTCAGTTCCACTTTGATGCTTCCAAGGCCTGGACTGTGTACTTGTGACAAATAAGAGCACTAAGATAAATCTAACAATTATATCTTTGCTCTATCATTTTTCATTCAATGGGAAGACTGTAAAAAAATGTAATTTAAAAGAAGTTCTGGGATTTACATATCAAAGAACAGAAACCAACATATCACATTATAAAAGATAAAAGTTTTAATCTAAGATTGTTTACTGTATCACATCTCTATGACACTGGACTCCTTTGGCTATAAATTCTGTGAGCATGATCTTAACCTCCACAACCACTTGATGAAGGAGTGGTGTTCCAAAAGCTAGTGTTTCCAAATAAACCTGTTAGACCATAACCTGGTGTTGTGTGATTTTTTAACATTAAAATCGTTGTGTTGTCCATGAAGCCAGATCTGTAAGTATTTAGGCAAACTACCTGAAAAATTATTTTCGATGGATGGGACATTATAGGCTGAATTTATTATTCACGGTGTGGAGGAAGGCAGTGTACTAATTGGAAGGCATTGCTGTGGTATTGACATTGGAGAGAGTATACTTGGAGGCAGAGGGGACCATTTATTTTCTCAACTAACTTATTAATTCTCACATCATTCAGAGATGACCATACACCATCCCCTCTGCCATTTTCAAAACATTCGACTATCAAATGATCATTCCTCTAGGGGAAGACAAAGAAGCACAGCACCAATGATATTCATGACTGGAAAGAGCTTGCTACCAATTGTTCAGAATGCCCACAACTTGTCCAAAAAAAACCCATCAGACTTTGAGTTAATATACCCTAAAGATGAGGCAGAATTGTGGCAGGGGAAGGAAGAAAATGAAGCAAACACTGTACTCTAGTTTCATTATCTGGTAGGATGTCTTGCCCATAAAGATATGTGTTTTGAGAACTGACGAGTTAAATTCCTTGAAGACCAATGGTAGAAACACACAACTCTGAGCAGACATCATCTAAAACTCAAGAGAGAGCCATTATCAAGAGCAGATAACAAGACAGTAAAAAATGTAATGGCCAGTTTTCTGTCTATCACAGATTTTCTGCTATCTGGAATACTCCAATCATTGGAATTGTAAGCTACTGTCAACAGTGAAGAATGTTAATTCAGAAGTAGGTTATAATAACATTCTAGCCTATTTAGAGAGAGGGACATGTTGCTTCTTCTTTGTAATTCATGAAGTGTAAATACATGTTTACAAGACAACTAGTCTTCTGTGAAACAAAGCCGGTTTTAATTTTGGAAAAAGCATCTCTTGAATAAAGCCACTTGATACCATCATGCATAATGTTCAGATTAATAACAACGAGCATTTAGGAGTTTCTTTAAGGCCCTTTTGTGACAGGAAAGAAAGTGTTGAATGTTTCAACTCTTCAATGAAATTGCCTTGCAACTGTGTACTGTGGAGAATCTTGCATTGGACAACAGACATTCCCTAGTAGCTACGATGTCATCAACATGAAGCAACTCCTGCTGTCATGGTCATGATGACCACCTCCAAATCAATGACTTATTTTTTGTTAAAAGAATCCATGTCATAAAATTACAACACGGATCGCCTTACAATGTTTTACCTATTGTAGAAAACTCATGAATTACAATTTTCTGGACTATTCTGAAACACATAACTTCACTCACGCTTATTTAGTCATGATGTTGTAAATGGAAATACATGTACACAATTCTTTGTCCCAAACCCTTGGGGCCAGTAATTTTCAGAATTCAGAATTTTTCGGATTTCGGAATAAGTGACACTTCCATGGTGAAATTTTAAAAAATCTTACTGAACAGCAGACGCACCTGTGAGTACTCCGGAAACAAAATTGACACCTGCCAGTGCTGGCCACAGCCCCTTGTCACATCTGAGTGACATGGCTCGAGTTGGTGTGGAGTTGGGTTGCACGCCAAACAACCTTGTTAAGGAGAAAAAAACTTGATGAAAAATATTTTGGATTTTGGATCTTTTCGGATTTTGGGATTTCAGATAAAGGATTGTGTACCTGCACTTTGTGGACATAGTTCTAGGAGCAAATTACTGCAGAATCTCGAATCTGTACTGAAAACAAAAGTGCTGGAGATCGCAGTCGGTCAGGTGGCATCTATGGAGAGAGATACCAAGCTAATGTTTTAAGTCTAGATGACTTTTCATCAGAGCTTCAGCTCTGTTACCTGATGGATGTTACCTGACCCAGTGGGATCTTCAGCATTTTTGTTTTCAGTTATATCTGCTTTATATTCCACAGTCAGACTTGGCAGTGATAAAAATAGAATACTTCATACTGAAGTAGATTCTTTCCAGAAAAACTTTACTCTCACACTGCATTCTGTGACTGTTTGCTGAGAGAATGGGTATTGTTCATTTCCTTTGCTTGCAGTCATCAGAGGAAATTCGGTTACTAATAAATGTATGCATCAGGGAAACAATTTCTAAGTGTTTACAAGTATCACAAATAACTACAATGCATTATCAGCCATAAACCAAAGACATGATCTTATCACAAATAGCTCAAAGACTTGCCCTGCTCCTTGCCCTGTTATCAAATGGTACAGATGGCAATTGTGGGCTTGGAGTTAGCTGCATATTTGCTGCCAAAGAAATGCACAAATTTAATAGCAACTAGCAAATTTCCACAAATTTTGGCCATGGGAGTTCATGCATATACACAACACAGTGAACTCTCCCAAAATTATTTATGATTACCTTTTGATTATTCTGCCAGGCTGCCTCTGCACCTATAATAATGGCCTCATCCTCAAATCACAGACTTTCAGAGAAACATTTCCTGTAATAGCTCTTACTTGGTTCTTTTCAAAGTATAAAAGCATTTTCAATCACAGCAGAATGGAAAATAATTTCCCCTAATGCTCCCTCACAATTGTTAGAATGTTTTTGAAATTTATTTTCACAGAAAACTGCTTTCTGTCCCTTTGAATGCTTTTTACAATACCACTATAAGTAATGTTAAAAATTGAAAGACTTTCCCACTTGCCAGTACTCAAATATAGGACATCTAATTTGGATGAATGCTGGTTGAATGAGTTAAGTTTTCATAATAATATAAGAAACTAGGAACAAAGGATATTGGATCTGCAGTCTTATTGTTCTAGGTGGCTTGAGCTCACTGATATCAATTCTAAACTTGAGCATAGGCTAATTAGACTAGCATAGGAATGGGTGCATTTATTGGTGCTGTTTCCAGGTCTAAATTCCAGTCCAGTAAGTGATGTGGGGTTTATTGCGTTGTTTATCAAGAGGAACTACGCAGTGCAGAGGGAAATCACCTATACGGCATATTCAAAAAAGAACGGGTATCCAATGAACACAGTCCATTGATTTCTCAGTAATAAAACCAAACAAGCAGACAAAACACATCCAGAAACCCGAGCCACTCTCCCCGACATCAAAGACATCTTGGAAATTACTGCCAGATTACTCAGATCGCTTGGTATCATGGTAGCCCACAAACCCACCAACACACTAAAACAGCAGTAACTTGAAAGACCCTATGCAGACAACAAGCAAATCTAATGTCATTTACAAAATACCGTGCAAGAACTGTAACAAACACTACATTGGACAAACAGGCAGAAAATTAGTCACTAGGATACATGAACGTCAATGAGCTACAAAAAGACATGACCCATTCTCATTACATGCAGATGAGGAAGGACACTACTTCGACTGGGAAAACACACCCATCCTTGGACAAGCCAAACAGAGACACACACAAGAATCCCTAGAAGCATGGCATTCCAACCGGAATGCTATCAACAAACACATTGACTTGGATCCCATTTATCACCCACTGAGAAAAAGAACAGGAAATGATGTCACGATAGGAAAAGATGTCACCACAGGAAGTTATATCACCAACCCAAGGAAACCTAAACACAGAAATAGAAAGCGGGCCATACCATTAGTGCGACATCCGGAAGCTCAATGATGAAGTTACCTAGTGTGGTGACAAAACATCTGAAAACAAACCTTCCAGCTCAGCAAGCAAATCTACATTCGGAAGAGTGACTTTATTTTGAATGTCAATGTTTAAAATGCAAGGCCAAGGACTGTAATCATTTATGAACTGGTTACCTCCCATTATTCAGTCCTGAGGCGCCAATTATTTTTAAAAGCTGCTGGATTCCAAGTCTCAGAACTTACACTGAATACAGAGCCAATACACAACTTCAAAAATGAAGTATCTTTGAATAAACCTGTCTCGAGGATAGGTAGGACTGGAATGTCGATCTTGTGACAGAAACTCCACCACAAGAAAGCAGAGATGCCTGCAAAGCTTTCTTCTTCTCCTTTGGCATCTCATCAGCACCAAAGCTGACTCTGGTTTGATGGGATTGGAGATGTTTGTAAAGTCCAGATTTCAGTCAGTGGACGCTGCTTCATGTGGAGCAGGTTGTGTGTCAGTGAATTGATAAAAAGGAAAGAGCAAATTGTTACTCTTTCAGTCTTGAAGGATGTAGCCACTGAAAGAGAAAAGAGCGACCAGGCTGACTTGTGAGGAGAAGGCATACAAAGGATTTTTTCTCCTTGTTGGATTAGCATATTCCCTTTGGCATCCTTGGTGCTGACGAGATGCCAAAGGAGAAGAAGAAAGCTTTGGAACTCCCAATATTATGTGCTGGAAACAGCTCATATCTCTTAAAATCTGAACATTTTAATTATTTCTGTTTGGATTTGTT
Source organism: Chiloscyllium plagiosum (assembly GCF_004010195.1). NCBI lineage: Eukaryota > Metazoa > Chordata > Chondrichthyes > Orectolobiformes > Hemiscylliidae > Chiloscyllium > Chiloscyllium plagiosum. The sequence goes on along the minus strand of NC_057744.1, from coordinate 27,028,389 downwards.
CTTTATTTTACTGACACAAACGTATGAAAAAAAGGTCAGAAAATTAATATTCAGCTCACACACAAGCTGAATATCACTGCATGCAAGTAATACCATTGACTTATGCCATATCAGGTGATAAACCAGAGGGTCAGTGGTTAGTACTGCTGCCTCACAGTGCCAGGGACACGGGTTCGATTCCACCCTCGGGTGACTGTCTATGTGGAGCTTGCACATTCTTCTTTTTTCTGGTGGTTTCCTTCGGTTTCTCCAGTTTCTTCTTACAGTCGAAAGATGTGCAGGTTTGGTGGATTGGCCGTGCTAAATTGCCCATAGTGTCCAGGGATGTGCAGTCCACGTGGGCTAGCCATGGGAAATGCAGGGTTACAGGGACAGGGTAGGGGGATGGGTCTGAGTGCTCCATTGGGGGACAGTACGGATTCTGTGAAACATTTGATGGATATAACTCACAACTAAAATTCATGCAAAAAATCTTTTCTGACTCTATAAGACAAGTACAAACATCTCTAATGTAATATTTCATAACAACTATTTGCAGTTAAATAATGTTCCAAGCACTTCATATGTGTGTTATCAATCAGTATTAGGTACCAAACCACATAAGGAATCATTAGGAGCAAACAGACATATTTTAAGACTCTTAAAGGAAGAGAGGTATCTGGAGAGGCTGAGTGGTAACTTCAAAGATAAAGTTTTTTTCAGTTTCATGGTACATCCAGTAGAAATGAAATTCAGTAAGCACAAATGGCCTGAATTTGAGGAATGTTAATATCTTGGGGTGTGCAGGCTGGGGAACATTACAGTGATCGGGAGACGCCAGCTGAAAGAACAATTAAAAATAAAAATTGTGATCCTAAAATAGTGATATGCTAATGTCTCACCTTCTCAAATAAATAAAACAGAAACAGGAAGAAATAAGCTACTTACTTCCTTCAGCCTGTCTGACAATTCAGTCATAAAATGAATGATCTGTATTTCAACTATTCCTTTGATCTCTATCCCATGATACCAGCACCTAATAAAACATCTGTCAATCTCACTCATAAGCATTGTGTTTGAACCAACAAGCACAGCCTTTTTAAGTGAGTGAATGTAACATGTCCACTAGACTATCTGAATCTACCCTTTTCCTGATCTTCCTCTTGAACAGCTTAGCTCTAATTGAACATTGTGCTCATTTGTGGATTCCCTCACCAGAGGAGCAGCTTTTTTTTCATCATCATCTTGATATGCTGCTTGAAGACAGGGCCCACCAACTGTGCTGAGATCTCCACAGCACTTAGGGCAACAGCACATTCCAAATCAACCCCAGTCTGAACACAGATCAAACACAAAGCCGTTGACCCCAATCTTATCCACAGTAGCCAGTCGACTCAGCCATCCAGCCCCCAAAGGACATGTTGCTGTGGCAACATACATTTTGACATGCACGTTGAAGACTGCAGCTGTGGATAGTGATGTCAGAGACTCAAATTTATATCCATCACATGGCCGGCCAGCTATTTTTCTTGCTCTTACTGCCTGTCGTTAGTGTGTGTGGAAGGATTTGCAGCTCAATTCGTCACCTGTAGTTTGCATTATAAACACATCTTTGATGGTCTTTATTCTTGGAGAGGGATTTGGACTTGAAACTTCCAGCTCAAAGGTGGCAACCTTACCACAGAACAACGAGACCTCCTTTTCTGTACATAAACTCTCAAATCATTTTACACACCATAAACACCTCAAATCTATTAAACTGTTTTTTAGATTTACCATAGTCCGAAGAGGATAGTGTTGGAAGTGAAAAGAAGCACGGAGAAATCCCAAAAGGATAAGATCAAACCTAACATTAGAGACAAAAGGATCCTTTTGATATATCAGGCAAAAAATCTTAAAGATGCATGTGAAAACCATTATAGAAATCAAGCCAGACGTCAAAAACTAACATTGAGAATCAGTTCTATGCAACAAGGAAGAAGTATGGCTTTCAATAATGATGACTATTTTTCTTTGTCCTTTGTTTAATTTTAGCATCATCATTTGGTAAGTCATTGTTGCAGTCAGTCCCAGAACAAGATATGTTAACTGTTATGGACCAGGTCAGAACCCCTCAAAATGTTTTAAGAAGGTAACCCAGACCTTAATTTTTTTAAGGGCAGATGTAGAGTGGATATTCCAGGAGCAATGCTGCTGGTCAAACCACTCATCTTCAAGCAAAACCGAATTTAAAGTTTATGAGAAGATTTGTAGCTCGGGTGCTCGTTTTTGTAGTTCTGTTGGCCGAGCTGGGAATTTGTGTTGCGGACATTTCGTCCCCTGTCCAGGTGACATCCTCAGTGCTTGGGAACCTCCTGTGAAGCACTTCTGTGATGTTTCCTCCAGCACCTAGATAGGAACGAAATGTCTGCAACACAAATTCCCAGCTCGGTGAACAGAACCACAACAAAAACCAAATTTATTTACACACTATGAATGAAACACAAACAACAGAAAACAGTATTTAGTCTACCTTAAATATTTGAAAACCCAATGGACTCAAAATCACCACTTAAGGAAGCTGTTCCAATTCCCACAACATCCCATAAACATACCCTTTTGGCAAAAGATAAATGAAAACACAGGCTCTTACAGGCAGGAGAGACTTGAGAGGGAAAGTTCAAGCAACATCTCTGTTGAAGCATGGAACCTCTTTTCACTGCAGCTGCTTTTCTGCTACCAGCAGTTTTCTGACTCCCTGATAAAATTAAACCAAACTAGAAAAAAATATGAACTAGGAGAACTGGCCGTTCCCCTTTCATTGTTTTTAAAAAACTGTTTTTAAAAAAATCCTAAAGGCCTCCTCTGATTATTGACTTAGGCAGTGTCTGTTAGCCACATCAGCACCATTAACTTTGCAAACCCTCTTGAAAAAAAAACAAGGACAACATACCCTTGTTAAAGGGGCAGGATTGTCACACCTCCCTCTGTAAAAACAAAACCCATCAATATACAAAGATGGCTTCATTTTAAGACCTCTTAGTCTTACATCATTAGTAGACTACAATGCATATTCATGATATTGACAATAACCATACAAACATGCTCTATTGTATCCTATTTCAGGCTGTTTACTCCTGTCACTGAACACCTTCGTTTCTCATCCAAGTCTTGATAATCCATCGGCAATCACATTTTCTTGTCCTGCCACATGTACAATTTTCAAATTGAATGGCTGCAATAATAAGCTCCATCTAAACAGTTTGGAATTATGGTCCTTACATTTTCCAAACACTTTAATGGGTTATGATCAGTATAAATGATTGTCTCAGACACATTACTGGCAACATAAATGTTGAAATGTTGTAATGCCAACACCAAGCTTAAAGTCTCCTTGTCAGTTGTCAAATATTTCTCCTGATGAATGCACAATTTGCTGGAGAAATAACCAATAGGTCTACCTATCCCCTCGTCATCTTCCTGTAAGAATACAACACTGACACACACATCACTTGCCTCAATAGTCACCTTGAATAGCTTTTTAACTAGGTATGGCCAATACCCAGGCAGCTTTCAGGCTGTCAAATGCCTTTTCACAGTTTGCCATCCACTGAAACTTCTTGCATTACTTTATTATTTCATTCAGGGCAGCAGCAACACTGCTAAACTTTGGTACAAATTTCCGATAAAACCCACTCAATCCCAGGAATCGTAGTACAGCTCTCTTTGTCGATAGTATGGGAAACTCCTCAATGACCTTTGCTTTATATTTCGTCGGGCCATTTGTCCACGTCCAATAACATGGTCCAAGAAGGTGACTTGGGCTTTGACAGATTCACTCTTAGCCAGGTTTATCAACAAGCCTGCCTTCTGAAGTCGATTGGATAATTCTGATAAGTGCTGCAAATGTTTCTTCCATGTGTGACGAAAAATCACTAGGTCATCAATGTAAACTACACAATTGGGTAATCCAGAAATGACTCTATTGGTTAGTCTTTGAAACATGGCTGGTACATTTTACATATCAAATGGCAAGACTTTAAATTGATACAGTCTATTCAGTGTGATAAAAGGTAAAATCATCTTCACTGTTTTGGATAAAGGGACCTGCCAGTATCCTCTGATTAAGTCCAACTTAGAAATACAATTTGCTTGTCCCACTTTTCAATACAGTCTTCCAAAAGTGGAATTGGATATGAATCAGACTTTGTAATTGCATTGACTTTGCAATAGTCCACATATAACTGTTGGGTACCATTTAGTTTTGGCACCATTGCTATGGATGAGCTCCAGTCACTGCAACTCACTTCGACTATGTCATCTTGGCGCATGCATTCAACCTCTTTTTTGAACCTGTGGTAACTTTAGAGGGTTAAGTCAATAAGAATGTTACTTAATTAGAACAGCATCTCCTACATTTACATTATGCATAATTAAGTTAGTACTTCCCAGCTTATTTCCACATATCTCCCCAACCAATAGCAATAACTATTTCAGGTCATTTTGATTTTCTTCTGGAAGATAACTCCATAATGTATCCCAATTTTTGACAACTTCCTCATTGTCCAACTTAATTTGACAAATGTTCAATTCAGAATCTTCTGAACTTGTTTCTTCACTCTACTACTACAATGTAGTAACTAGCAACACATTCTCCTTTTGCTTTCCTTCCCTTACCTTTTGATCACATTCACATGACACACTCTGTAAGATTTGTTTTTGTCTGGAGTCCTTATCAAATAGTTCACCTCACTCAAATTCCTTTCAACTTGATAAGGTCCACTAAACCTTGCTTTTAAAGGTGTACCTATCACCAGAAGTAACCCGAACACTAACAGTGTATGTCCATTAGCAAAATTGTGTGTTTTGGATTTCTTGTCTGCTTCCTGTTTCATTACATGCTATGCTATTTTTAAATATTGTCTAGCCAACTCCCCACTTTGTTTAACCATTTCCTAAAATTTGACAAATAGTTCAAATACGTGGTCTCTGAATTCTGACTCATCAATTTGTCCTTAAATAATTTTAGTGGTCCTCTCACTTCATGCCCAAAATCTGATTCAAAGAGACTGAATTTGGTCAATTCATTTGGTGCATCTCTGATGACAAAAAATACAAACTGAATTTGTTTATCCCAAATATCCGGACAGTCTTGACTACAAGCCCTTAACATAGTCTTTAATGTCTGATGTCACCTTTCTAGCACGCCCTGCAACTCTAGACGGCCTGCTTTGATGTAATGTTTGACCCTTGAGCTGATTATATCTCAGTGGGTAGTCTATATTTCATGAGGAATTTGAGTAACTCTTCTACAATCCTTTTAGCTGTGATCTTGGGTAATGGAAAGACCTTTGGAAATCTAATGGGCACATCTTTTATTGTTAACAAGTAACCTGATTCCCACTTTTTGTTTTAGGTAGGCTCTTGTAAAAGGTTCCTCAAATACTGGAATGAGTATCAAAGGTGTGGGCTTTATTACTGCATGAAGTTTTCCAATTACCTGACATGTAGGACATTTCTAGCAAAGTTAAACTACATCCTTGTACAGTCCAGGCCAGTAAAAATGTTTTTGTATTTTAGCTTGAGCCTTCTTACCCTTAGATGACATCCTACTGGGTGTTCATGTGCTACCCGCAGGGCCTCCTTTCTATAACCTTTGAGGAAAAAGTGAGGTCTGCAGATGCTGGAGATCAGAGCTGGAAATGTGTTGCTGGAAAAGCGCAGCAGGTCAGTCAGCATCCAGGGAACAGGAGAATCGACGTTTCAGAAGGGCTTATGCCCGAAACGTCGATTCTCCTGTTCCCTGGATGCTGCCTGACCTGCTGCGCTTTTCCAGCAACACATTTCCAGCTCCTTTCTATAACCCACTGGCAAGATGACTTGATGAACATCTGCCCATTTCTCATCTGTCTTATCTCAATCATTTGATCAAATATAGTCTCTAATAATACTACTTCAACTTTCTAATCTGTATTATTGGATTTCTCCCCTTGTTTCAAATGGTGATTTTGTGAACTCGTTACCAAATAGTCATGAAAAGTCCCAGGATACCTCAGTTGTCGAATGTTTTATTGACTTTTCAACCATAGTAGGCAGCACTCCCACCTGTGACCCAGCTATATCATTTGCAAGGACGAGCAGATGGGCCAATGGGCTGAGGAATGGCAGATGGAGTTTAATTTAGATAAATATGAGGTGCTGCATTTTGGGAAAGCAAATCTTAGCACGTCTTATACACTTAATGAGAAGGTCCTAAGGTGTGTAGTTGAACAAATAGACCTTGGAGTACAGGTTCATAGCTCATTGAAAGTAGAGTCACAGGTAGATAGGATAATGAAGAAGATGTTTGGTATCCTTTCCTTTATTGTTCAGAGTATTAAGTATAGGAGTTGGGAGGTCATGTTGCAGCTAATCAGGATGTTGGTTTAGGCCACTTTTGGAATATTGCGTGCAATTCCAGTCTCCCTCCTATTGGAAGGATATTGTGAACTTGAAAGGGTTCAGAAAAGACTTTCAAGACTGTTGCCAAGGTTGGGTGATTTGAGCTACAGGGGGAGGCTGAATAGGCTGGGGCTGTTTTTGCGGGACCGTAGGAAGCTGAGGGGTGATCCTATTGACGTTTATAAAATCATGAAGGACATGGAAAGGATAAATAGACAAAGTCTTTTCCCTGAGGTGGGGGAGTCCAGAACTAATGGGCATAGGTTTCGGGTGAGAGGGGAAAGACATAAAAGGGACATAAGGGAAAACGTTTTCATGCAAAGGGTGGTGTGCGTATGGAATGAGCTACAAGAAAAAGTGGTGACGGCTGGTACAATTGCAACATTTAAACAATATTTGGATGAGTGTGATAGGAAGGGTTTAGAGGGATATGGGCCAAGTGCTGGCAATGAGACTAGATTTGGTTGGGATATCTGTTTGGCATGGACGAGTTGGATTGAAGGGTCTGTTTCCATGTTGTACATCTCTATGACGCTATGACAAATTGTATTTCTGGAGCCAAGAGTTCTTCCAGTACTCCTACCACCACCTTTCACTGGACACTCTAATCTCACTCTATATAATTGAACACTTCTTGTCTCACTGTGAATTCCATGAACTAGCACTTTTTCTGGCAACAATCCTTCTGAGTTACATATTTCCCTCATCTTTCAGTATCAAAGATTGACATGATCCAATGTCTCTTAATACTGTAACTTGCTGCTCCTGGTGGATGCAAGTAAACCTTACCTTTGTAGATATATGGTTTAAGAAGATCTGGCATTTCCTCCTTCACCAACCGACGACCAGAATGTGTATTCTCGTGCAGCTTTTTAGCCCCCACTGTGCTTTCTGTTACCACTCCAACAAAACTCACTGGCTTATCCTGTTTTCCTACATCTGTCTTCCCAATGCCTTTTATAACCCACCAACACTGTGATTTCATATGGCCTACTTTATTGCAGTGAAAACCCTGAAGCTTTTCAACTTGTCTTTTCCCTTCAAGCTTTTCCTTTTTAACTCTGTGGTAAATTATCCTTTGATATTCACCAAGATCTACTTTTCCCTTCCTACTTGAGGATTTCTCTTTTCCCCAATTTCTCTCTCTCATGGATTGAAATTGATGTTGGAAGTCAAACTTTGCTTTATGAACCAACTCATAATGGTCAGTCATTTCAGCTACTAATCTTGCTGTTTTAAACTCTCTGCTCTTCCACATGAGTTCTCACTACTTCAGGAAGGGAATTTTTGAACTATCCAAAATAATCGTCTCTCTAAGAGCTTAATAGGTTTGCTCTATTTTTAATGCCTTGATCTACCTATCAAAATTACTTTGTTTGATCCTTTCAAACTCAATGTAGGTTTGACCAAGGTCCCTCTTTAGATTCCTGAAACACAGTCTGTAGGCGTCTGGTACAAGCTCATATGCACTTAAGGTGGCTTTCTTCACCTCCTCATATTCCCCAGATACCTCCTCTGCTCGTGATGTAAATACCTCACCAGCTCTACCTTCAAGTTTTGTTTGATTAACAAAACCCACATGATCACTGACCACTTCATTTGTTTAGCTAACTTTTCAAATGAGATGAAAAAGGCTTCCACATTTTTTTTTATCAAATGCAGGCCATCCTTGAATATATTTAGACAGGATATCATGAGGCCTTTGGTACCATGGCTTTGTTCATTCTCACTCTCTTCATCACTAAGATTATCTCCTGCCATCACCTCCATCATTTTAAGCCAACTTTCCTGTCAAAGTACCAATTTCTCCCTTTCTTCTCTCTCCTTTTCATATTGTTTTGCTGAGGCAATTCTGTCCTTTTCTTTTTGTTCTGTTTTTAATTGTAATTCAAAATGTTTCACTTCTTTATCTCTTTGTTCTTCTTTTGCCTTTAACTCAAGCTACTTCGTTTTCAATTAAATGTTAGCCATTTCTAAGGATTTTAATGGTGTTTCCAGCAAATTTAAATGCTGAACTATTGTTTTAATTATCTCGCCTTTTCTCACGGATGAAGGCAACTCCAACTCCAGCTGATCTACCAATTCCAACAGCTTTGCCTTGTTCACCTGTTATAAAACCCCCAAAGTCACTTCTTCCACTCCCAGAAAACTCTTAATAACTAAAAAAAGCCATTACTACACCAAGCACTGCTTCACCCAATCGAATTCAAAGCCCAGAACAAAAGACACTAACATCTACTACTCACTGCCTTTGAGTCCAACAACCCTAATCCCAAATTGGAACTACAGAATAAATCCTGGGTGAGTCTTCAATCTGTTATGGACCAGGCCAGACCCACTCAAAATATTTTAAGAAAGTAGCCCAGACCCTAACTTTTATTTTTTAAAAGGCAGATGTATAGTGGATATTCCAGGAGTGATGTGGCTGGTCAAACCATTCAGCTTCAAGAAAAACAGAATTTATTTAAATGCTACACAAACAAAAGAAAACAGAGTTAAGAATAGCTTAACTATTTGCAAACCCAATTGACTCGAAGTCGCAACTTAACGAAGCTGTTCCAATTCCCACAACATCCCATAAACATACCCCTCGGCAAAAGATAAACTAAAGCACAAGTTCTTACAGGCAGAAGAGATTTGAGAGAGAACATTCTGGCAAGTGCTCTGTTGAAGCATGGAACCTCTCTTCACTGCAGCTGCTTCTCTGCAGTTCTCTAGATAGGGTCTGATCAAAAGCATACCTGAGTCTTAGCAGCTTATTTTTTCTAACAAGTGATGCCTTCATGAAAAGTTATAATTCTTCTACTTCCAGATTTTGTAACTCCTCAGGATTGACAGACTTGCCGGTACAGCACTGGGATTGTATTATCTACCGGGTTATTGTGAATGATAATATGGTATAAGACATGTATGAATGAGGAGTGGAATTAGGCTTTTTGGCCTTTCATGGCTGCTACAATCAATCAATAAAATCATGGTTGACCCTTCGTATTGTGAGTTCCATGCTCCCAGCTATCTCATCAATACCCTTTGATTCCCTGGTCTAATAAGAATCTATCTACTTCACCTTTACATATATTCACTGAGTCACCATCACTTTCTTCTGAGGCAGAGTTCCAAAGTAACATAATATTGAGAGAGAAAAATATTCCCCACATCTCTTTCCTAAAATAGTGACCCTCAATTTTAAATCAGTGTCCTGGATTCACACATCAACCATGCAAGGTCTTATAAAATTTAACTGTAACACTCCCCACTTTACTCAAATGGAATCTAAACAAGCCTAATACATCCAATCTTTCATCATAAATCAACTCGTTCTATCCAGGTATTACGATAGTAAACCTCCTTTGAGCCACCCTGATGCATTTACATTCTTCACTAAACAAGATCAAAATTGCATCCAATATTCAAGATATAGGGAGAAACCTTCCTGGGTCTTGAATGATGTGGGGTGTGGCAAGAAATTTGAAAAGAATCACATGAGAAGTCAAATGAGGCATTTTTTTTTTAATTTCAGGATCAATAAGTTTAATTTTCCACCTAAAATCTGAATATTGAGACAAAATTCTTGCTCAGTATTGGTGAGAGTCTTATGAACTGGGATTATCATCAGCCTCATTAGTATGTAATCACACCTCATGAATAAGCATTCTGTCATATACCAGATAGAAACTAGTCATAGAGCATTCCTGACCTTAATATTTAGGGGTACCTGACAATTTCATCTCATTGCTGGCTCTGCAGGCTTCCACCTTAGACAACCAACACTAGTTTCTCAGGTTATGCTCCATGGAATGTCATCTCATGCATGGGATGTTCATAGTTGTTGATATCTTGAATGTGCCAGTCTCTTCACATTATCATGGCACATCTCCAATTCACTTACAGTAGACATCTGTATTGTATGAGGAGAAAGTGAGGTCTGCAGATGCTGGAGATCAGAGCTGAAAATGTGTTGCTGGAAAAGCGCAGCAGGTCAGGCAGCATCCAGGGAACAGGAGAATCGACGTTTCGGGCATAAGCCCTTTTAAGCCCGAAACGTCGATTCTCCTGTTCCCTGGATGCCGCCTGACCTGCTGCGCTTTTCCAGCAACACATTTTCAGATCTGTATTGTATTGCCGAACTTTGAAGCACATCAGCAATTTTCATTGGAATGCTGCTGTGAGGACATATCACATGCAGAGTCAGGCACCCAGCTCACAGATAACACCAGGCTTCATCTGAGAACTGCTTTCCTGCTCTTTAACACATATTCCCTGGATGCTCACCAGATCTCGACCTTGCCTTGCTTGTTTGCACTTTGTCCCTGCACTAGAACTTAAAGGCTCACAGCCCATTGCTGGATAGGAGGATGTTGGCTTACATTGGAGTCTATTGGCTTTGGATGTTTAGTCAAGTGACTGTAATGACATGTTTATTTAGAGAGCCCAGACGTGCTGAATGTATCCTGGCCAGAGGCAGCCTTCTTACCTTGACATCCTACAGGGCTGGGGGTGACAGGCAGGGTGGAGGTAGAAGGAGTGTGAAAGGACTTCTCGAGGTAGGCCTGTATGTTTTTCCTCTTCCAGCTATGTTTAATTACCCGATATTCTCAACAAACTTTCCTGCTAGTCCTGTGTCTGTTCTCTTTATGTTGTCTGCAAATTTAGCCACCACGCCTTCACACCCCTCATCTAAGTCACTGATATAAAATATAAATTGTTGAAAGTCCAGCACAGATCCCTGCTTGACCCCATTTGAGACATGCTGCCAATTTGATCAATTTATGTATACAATCTGTTTTCTCTCCATGCTCCTACATTATTCTCTAAAAGAAGAGCTCCTTCTTTGTACAGTACTATTTTATGTGGCACCTTGACAAGTGTCTTCTGTAAACACAAGTATGTTAGATCAATAACTTTTCTATATCTGTAATGCCTCTCATACTTCCAAAAAAAGTCTAATAAATTAAACAAAATTTTACAAGTGTCTGGTTATAAAATGATTGATTTGATCCCCCCCCCCCCCCCCCCATTATAGAAGTGAACCTACAGTTGCCCATTTTCAGTCTCTATTAGGTTATTTTGGCGATTTTCCAGTCCAATGGAACCTTCCAAGAACTTAACAAACTTTGGAAAATTAATGCCACTCAACTACCTCCCTAACCATCTCTTTGAAAATCCTAATCTATCAGGTCTTGGACACTGTACAGCTACTCTTGTACTGGCAAGTACTGATTATGACTTAGTCAGAACAGATCTTCGACCCAAATACAATTCTGTGAGTAAAACAACATTGTAATTCCAGGAAAGAACAACATCTGCAGTGACAGGAACTTTAATATGATAGCTCTAATTGTTTGGTTTCTTCATTGGTTCCTGAAGAAGGGCTTATGCCCGAAACGTCGATTCTCCTGTTCTTTGGATGCTGCCTGACCTGCTGCGCTTTTCCAGCAACACATTTTCAGTGCTGGTTTCTTCATTGGTTTGCTACATTGAATACAAGGAAAATTGCCTTTGTAATCCAGAGAAAATAAAATGGTTTGTTGCTTCCTTAGTAAAATCCCAGAGCAATTTGTCACCAGGCCTCACTTCAGCTCAGAGGCAGGATAGGTTGCAGTCATGCCAAAGGAACTTGTTATTGCATCTTTAAGTCATTACTTAGTGAAATCTGGTAGTTGAGCGAACAATTTACAGTTAGTAACTCCATTGTGTACAAACCTATTGTGTATTTGCTGCGGAAATGGTACGAGGTTGGATCATCCAACAAGTGCCAGATTAATAATGCCAGCTTTTGAACTAAAGCCAGATAATTGCTTGATTATGAAGACTTTTGGAATACTGCATTAAATTCTGGTCTCCCTGCTATAGGAAAGATGTTGTGAAACTTGAAAGAATTTAGAAAAGATTTCCAAGTATGTTGCCTAGGTTGAAGGGTTTGAGCTATCGGGAAAGGCTGAATAGGCTGGGTCTGTTTTCCGTGGAGCATCGAAGGCTGAGGAGTGACCTTATAGAGGTTTATGAATTCATGAGATTCATGTTGTAAGTTTGCTCGCTGAGCTGGTAAGTTTGTTTTCAGACATTTCGTCAGCATACTAGGTAACATCATCAGTGAGCCTCCAGTGAAGCTTCTGAAGACAACCCTTCCAGGTCAGTGAGCAAACCTACAACCTGAACCTCAACCTGAGCTACAAATCTTCTCAACAAATGCAGACATGAGGTGCATGGATAGGGTGAATAGCCAAAGTCTTTTCCCCAGGGTAGGAAGGCCAAAACTAGAGCGCATAGGTTCAAAGTGAGACAGGAAAGTTTTGAAAGGGACCTTAGGGGCAATTTTTTATATATATATAGAAGGTCATGTGTGTTTGGAATGAGCTCCCAGAGGAAGTGGTGAAGCTGGTATAATTACAACATTTAAAAGGCATCTGGATGGGCCCATTAATAGGAAGAATTTAGAGAGATATGGGCCATATGCTGGTAAATGGGATTAGATTAATTTAGGATATCTAGTTGGCATGGTTGAGTTGGACTGAAGGGTCTGTTTCCATGCTGTACACCTCTCTGATTATAGGGGTATCATGAGTACAGGAATAATCATGCTGAATCTGACCTTGCCCTTTAAAGAAATAAGGTTAACATAAAAGATGCCATTCCACATATCGATTGAATTTTTACTGTAGAGGTAATGCATGATGTCCCTAGCATAGAATCATTCTTCATTTAACACAAATTACATGCAAAGGGAAGGCTTGTTATAAATCAGATCTAATTGAGAAATACAAGTGTGTAGTTCTGACTGGTGACTGAGCAAACTTTCAATCACTCATTTTGCTGCCTCACCCTTGAGTTCTGACGGATTGCAACAATCCCATTCATTAACTGTTAATTGTATTGAACTCCAGAATTGTGAAAATGCTTCATTTGTTTTCATCATTGTGTCTATTGGTTTTAAATGAGCTGCTGCTTAAGGAAGCCTAACATTATATCAATGGAGAACTCTCAATCTTCTCAATATACCTGAATATCAATGCATAATGTATATAAATTCTACAGTTGAAGCATCTGAATAGGAGTTGGGAAGGATTGCTTTTCTGTTGTATTATTCCTCTCCACTCTGAGGTGCAAAGGCCATTCCCTTGCCATGGTAAAATATATCATTCAACACTGAACTTCTTTCAATGCAAGCTATTTTCTGTCTTCTTTAAACTTTCCCATTTATCAAAATGACCCACTGTAAACCTACAACGCTATACATTAGGAAGAGACAATATGACTTTGTTTTTACCATTTTTGAGGGGAAGTAGTTGGTTTCTACTCAGGACCAATGTTGTTTTGGAGATCAGGAGTACATGATACAAAGAAACAGAGGACAAAACCAGAATTCTTTTTAGAATAACAATTTGCATTTAAGTAATGTGTTTAGCAGAGTAAAATGCCTCAGATGACTTAAGGTGGAAATCATTAAGCCAGTGTAATGACAGAATATGTCTTTGCTGGATCAAAGTTTGTTTAAAGGTCAATGATGGATCAAAAACAGGGCGGCTTGGTAGCTCAGTGGTTAGCACTGCTGTCTCACAGCGCCAGGGGCCTGGGTTTGACTCCAGCCCTGAGTGACTATGTGGAGTTTGCACATTCTACCTGTGAATGTGTGGGTTGCCTCCCACAATCCAAAGATGTGCAGGTTAGCCATGGGTGATGTAGGGTCACACATATAGAGTGGGTCTGGGTGGGATGCTCTTTGGAAAGTCAGTGTGGACTCAATGGGCCAAATGGCCAGCTTCCGAATTGTAGGGATTCTATGAAACACCTTCTGGTCAGGTTGTTTGCACATGAGTGTGTGACTATGATGAGAAGGAACTGTTCTCTCCAGCTTCCCCATTTTACTTTAATTTGCCGTTATCTTTATTGCTTTGTTGCAATCTTAATTTAACCTAACCTCACAATGACACCTATCTATTTGTAACACTCCTTTCTAAACTAATTTCAGCAAAAATTGTAGAAAGAGTTGAGAACTTAGTTTCTTCTTATTAGCATTCTTTTTGTAATGCACAAGCAGAACTGCCCTGGTTGATCCATCATTTCAGTCTGAAACCAAACAACCTCAATTATCAGAACAAGACGGGCGAGGAGTGTTTTGTTGGGTAACCGAGAGAGTGGATAATGGATTGTTCAGATTATGGATAGCGTTTTTATGGGACTTTGAGATGCTGTTTAGATAATCCGAAATTTGGATAATTGATGTTCGGATAATCGAGGTTGTTCTGCATTTCAAAATGAAATTTATATTTTTCTGTCTCAACTGTATTTTTTCTCTCCTCAACAAGTGTCTTGTCCCCTACATTCATGAATTTGACAGTTTGATGTAACACATTTCAGTGCTTTTGTAGCTCACAATCTCCTGAACCTACTCTCTTTCACAGTGAATATCAAACCCATTGTCCTGTGGAAGTCATATGCTTCTTTCTTGAATGGAGATCTAACCACCTCCTTCCAGCACCACCACCCTCCTCCAATTGTCAGAACTTGACTTCAATTGAACAACTTCCTTTTGACTCTAATTCAAGTGTGTTGCTATGAGAATCCAAAGAGTCAAACTATGCTGCCTTCAGGTCATAATAAGTTATTCCATTTCTTCAGACAGAAACTACTGGTTATAAGTAAAGTAAGATATAATGGGGTGCCGGAAATCTGAAATAAAAACAGGCTCTATGTCCAGCAAGGAACCTTTTCTCACCAAAGATGGGTTGCTGGGTAATGATCAAAATTCAAATGAAGCCCAATGGTTAAAACATGCCAGGTCTCTGAAACACGCTTTCATTTGACTTTATCGTGCATTCTCACTCAGAACTAAAATTAGCCTTAAAGCAGTAATGAGAGACTACACTAAGGAATCAACACAAATGGCAGAAAAAAGGCAAAACACTGCAGATGCTCAAAATCTGAAACAAACACAAAGTGTGCTGGAGAAACTCTGAAGGTCTGACAGCAGCTATGGAGAGAGAAATAGAATTCACATTTTGAGTTCGGTATAACTTATTCAGAATTGCAAAATTGCTCTGAAGAATCATACTGGACTTGAAACATTGACTCTGTTTCTTTCTCCACAGATGCTGCCAGACCTATCGAGTTTCTCCAGCATTGTCTGCGTTTATAACACAGATAGCAGCTTCATTTTCAGCGTTTCATTATCATTGCTCAACAGTAATTTAAAATAAAAGATTTAACAAAAGTGTCTACTATGAAACCAAATGTTCTGGCCATATATCTCATTGGGATTTTGGGAGCTTTTTGAGAACCAGGAGCTGACACATTTCTTACACTAGACTTCAAAAAAGCATTATTTGAAAGACATTTTTGGAATGTGAAAGGTATGATAAAGGCTAGTCTTTATTATTTCTTGTCAGCAAACATCAATTTCCTGAGAAGTTGCCAAACAGCAGAAGTTGTTGTGCTGCAATTTAGAGAAGTGAAAGCAGGGTGTGTTTTGTAATGTGTAAATAGATTCGATTCCATACAGTGTGGAAACAGGCCTTTCAGTCCAACAAGTCCTCCCCGATGCTTCAAAGAGTAACTCACCCAGACCCATTTCCCTCTCACTAATGCATCTAACATTATGGGCCACTTAGCAGGGCCAATCCACTTGACCTGCACATCTTTGGAGTGTGGGAGGAAATCCATGCAAACACAGGGAGTATATGCAAACTCCACACAGACAGTCGCCCGAGGCTGAAATCAAACCCGGATCCCTGACACTGTAGTGCTAACCACTGAGCCAACTTGCCACCCCTAGATAGTCAAGGCTCTGGAACTATCACAGGGAACATTGAATTGA
Source organism: Chiloscyllium plagiosum (assembly GCF_004010195.1). Classification (NCBI taxonomy): domain Eukaryota; kingdom Metazoa; phylum Chordata; class Chondrichthyes; order Orectolobiformes; family Hemiscylliidae; genus Chiloscyllium; species Chiloscyllium plagiosum. The sequence continues at coordinate 27,012,176 of NC_057744.1, read as the reverse complement.
GTCTTGGCTATTCTTTGGTCTAGCAGATGACAAAAAGAAATCCTTTATCACAATGGGAAATGTTCTAGGATCAGTGCTGGGGTCATTATTCAGTCGCCAAAACATGTCAGAGTGGATCATTTTCAATGTGCTTAATGAAATTGAACAGAATTATTTTTGAAAGGCTTGAATTTTCACTGACAGATTACAGCATTAAAGTCTTGAACACTTTCCAGACCGTTCATTACATGAATTAGATCAGTACAGCAACAATACAAGCAGTGTCATAACAAATTAGTTAAATATATCAAGCTAATTAGAGCCATTAATTAATTTGTTGCTTAAAAAGCCTAACTCTCTGCTGTTTTCCGACATTCTTACTGACAAACTTGCTTGATATCACATCAACAATAATTTCCTATTCCTTCATGAATTGCATTAAGAAATTAAACTTGTCTAAGGTTAGTTAAAGCAGCCAGTGGTAGTTCTGTTGTTTGTGACAGATACTCTGCATCAAGTCTTCTTAAACCAGCAAGCAGACCCACTATATTAGCAGGGTTCATCTAATTATTACACAATTATTCCTGGTTATGGAATGGCATGTCACCCATCTCAATGAATTTAGGTCTTTTTTTTTAATCTGGCTTTGGCTTCATGATCTTGTTGGATATAGGGGGTAAAATAAAAGGATTTCATTATCACTATTGAGTAAGCAATAAAGCACTTTGAGGCATCAGGCAGATTGGTATGTGTAATTTTGGTTTGAACTCTGTAATTTTCCTTAATGTGGTTATGATTCCAGAGAGCAGAAAAGTATAAAGTATTCCAGAGTTTTGGATTTACGTACCTGAAGACATGCCAGCCAAGGATGGACTGATAAACACTACAGATGCAAAATGTCAGAATGGAGGGGAAAATATATGTTGAAGGCTGATAGGGCTGGAGGAAACTCGAGAGATGTAATCACATGGAGAGAAGTGTAACAATTATTTAAAGACTGTGTTGAGGTGTGGCTGAACTGAGAGCCAATCTAGGTCTGTGAGTACAGCTTAACGGAACTCGGTGTGAATTCGGAGGATTGGATGATGACAAATAAAAATATAGCAGGATGAACGCGAGGAAATTAGTGAGAGTGTGCAACATTGTAAAGGAGGAAAACCAAAGGCAGACAGCCAAAAAGTGTAATCAATCAGAGACACAACATATGAATCCAGATTTTGGAGAAAGAAATTCCAAAGTGTTGTTAGTGCTGCAGACTGAGTGGCCATTGTTCAAGTTTCCACGGTTAACATTTGCAGAAATTCACCAAGGCTCTTTAGGCAATACCTTCCAACACACAGCCACTACCATCAAGAAGGGCAAGAGTAGCAGATGTGTTAAATCACCACCATCTTCCACCTCCCAACTAAACCAAACAATATCCTGACGTGGAACTGTATCACTGTTCCATCTCTGCCCTTGAGTCAAAATTCTGGTGCTTCCTCCCAGACAGCATTGTGGGTCCACCAACAACAAATAGATTACAGTAGTTCAAGAAGACAGCTCACTACAAGCTTCATAATGGCAACTAAGGATGGGTAATAATGCCAGCTTAGCCAGCATCGTCCACATCCCATGAATGAAATGAAAAATGATGGTTGTTTTCATTCTGCTTTAGATTTGTGAATCACGTTTTTAGTGATTTTCGCCAACTCCTTACCAATTTAAAAGTTCGGTCTTTCAGGTATCTCTCATACAGGAAGTCCTTATTTACCATTCTTTCATTGAGTGTTGTCTTTCCCTAATGTCAGCCAGTTAGTGGGATCTGTAATCTTGGTGAATGCAGTGAAGTTTATTTTAATATTCTTTATTTTGCTTGACCTATTTGGCAATATTTTGTTGCGACACTCCCATTCTCCACCTTGTGGTCTGTCCCTATACAGCTGTAGTGTCCACCAGGGAGTGCCCTTACTCACTAATCCCCCAGACTCTGACAGAGCCACTGCCTGTCAACTTCCACGCCACCCCAGGAGAGTTTGCAGTGCCTCCTTCCCATATTGGTTGTCTCAATTTTCAGTATCGGCCTAGTCGTGAGAGAGCCACCTCTCCCTGATGGTGGTGCCTCTGTGGAGAGGGGGCTGAGTTTAGCTGCCCTCAATACCTCCCACAATGGCGGCTGGAACCATGGGACTTTTGCAGCCTACACTTAGTGGATGAGTACAAGGGAGCCACTGACTTCCATTCACAGCAGAGGACTGTCACTTTCTTCCATCACCACCCACCCTCAGCTCACACAGAAAGCGATAGCTCCCTCATATTGCCACACTGGCTGCAAGTTACAATCCATCACAAACCATGAACCATATTCAATGAGGACCAGCAGCCAACTGACTTGGAGGAGAGAGAGGAGGACCTCCAGCTCACAAACAGAATAGTCCACCCCCAAGTGGACTCCAGAGATAGTTGCAGCCAGCAAGAAATGGAGCTGCAGTCCTTCAAAATGACACTACCAGACCTCTGTTTCATTTTCTAATTCTGATGAAAGGTGTATGATTTATATCTGAATATCACTGTGTTAACAATTTAGACTTCCACTTAGTGGAATTTTGATTTTGGATTATTTTATGAAGAGGTTTAAAAAATCATTAGTTCAGCCTTTCCAGGACCATGATTTAAGATCTGCATGTGTCAGAGATGAGGCAAGACCTCCAAGAGTGTTAATGGAAGTTTGTTTAGTGTTAGCAGAATCTAGGATGAGCACACCTTTTCAAAAAAAAGTTCGAAAGCTTTTGGATTCAGTTTGAAGAATACCTGACTGGGGTTAGAATCATGTTGCATCTCTCCTGGAAAAGAGATTGTTTGGAGCTGTTAATGAAATACAGGTCATTTCACTGTAACATGTGTTTTGTTAACGCGAATTAGTGATAACACCATTGGGAACATTGTTTCTAAAGCAATAACTAGCTAAACATATGTTGGACGTCACACAATTACATCACCAACACTTTAAGCTAAAGTTTCTAAAGTGTGATTTTTCTACATCACGGGGTTGCACAAGAACACAACCATCACATTATAGAAGTAGCACCTGTATGCTACCTCAGTGAAAAGGTGTTGTTTGTGAAACATTTAGACCAGAAGTGTTTGTTTAGAAATCTGCATTAATTACTGAAAGTTGAGAAAGTTGAAGATCTCAGGTTCTGGGTATTCAAGAAAATTGTTTCACAGTACACATGACAGGAATTAAGAAGAAGCAGAGTCAAAAAATGTGGCGCTGAAAAAGCACAGCTGGTCAGGCAGCATCCGAGGTGCAAGAGAGTCGATGTCTCTGGCATGAGCCCTTCATCAAGAAGAAGCAGCTAAGTTAACTTATATTTTATTGAGAACAAAAATATCTCTGGATTTTAATTAACTGTAAGGTGATGGTGTTGTTGAATACCAGGGGCTTTGTTTTCCCATGTGTTTTGAAACCTTCCAAACTGTTATATTTAGATAGATGGATTTGGTTTACTTCTAATTTTGATTCTTTTTAATCTTATTTTCTTTAAAACTTCCACTTTATTGTTCAAACCAAATCTGTCGCCTTGTGTGTTTATGTTGCAGTGAAAACCTAGCAAGATAAATTTTTAAAAATTTAAAAAAACAAAGCTAGATTTTATTTGGGGATCTGACTTGTGCAGTGACAACATAAGATAACACCAAAGTAAGATTTTAACTGTTTAAATTATTCAATCTTAACTTAAAGATTAAGGTATAATGTTTTAGGAAGGCTCCAGAGAACCTAACTCCAGCACTAACATTGAGTCCCTATGAGAATCAATGCTTTAGTTAACATCATTTCACTTAAAGTTGTGATTTTCAGGAACACAACCTTACCCTTTAGTGAGGATGTCCTATAGTTTATAAGCATGTGATCTGGAATCTTAGAAGAGAGAATACCAAGGGAGTAGTCCAAACATATAAATAACAGCAAAGAGTAGCAGTGAAAAAGGGAAAATAAATTGAATAGATTTATAAAAGGAGTGTCGCAGTGTAAAGTTTGCAGGAGGTTGAGAAGATCATGTGAACCCACAGGGTTTGTTGAAGTGGAGCTTTGAGGATATGTAAATTAAGTGAGCAAAAAGGAAAAATTTGTATTTTTTTAAACAAATATAACTTAATTTGTTTTCATTCAGGCCATGTATTTAATATCATTCTCTGTGAAGTACAATTTTATATGTGAGAAGGACTGGAGGCCTGTGACCAGCGTGTGCTGCAGGGATCAGTGCTGTTGTGAGGTGCTGCATTTTGGAAAGGCAAATCAGGGCAGGACTTATACAATTAATGGTAAAGTCCTGGGGAATAATACCAAACCAAGGGACCTTGGAGAGCAGGTTCATCGTTCCTTGAAAGAGGAGTCGCAGGTAGACAGGATAGTGAAGAAGACATTTGGTATGTTTCCTTTATTCTTTAGTCCTGGGGAATAATACCAAACCAAGGGACCTTGGAGAGCAGGTTCATAGTTCCTTGAAAGGGGAGTCGCAGGTTGACAGGATAGTGAAGAAGACATTTGGTATGTTTCCTTTATTCTTTATTGTTCTGTGCATTGAGTATAGGAGTTGGGAGGTCATGTTGCAGCTGCATAGGACATTGGTTAGGCCACTTTTGGAATATTGCGTGCAATTCTGGTCTCCCTCCTTTGGGAAAGGTGTTATTAACTTGAAAGGTCCAGAAAAGATTTACAAGGATATTGCCAGGATTGGAGGGTAAGAGCTACAGGGAGAGGCTTGATTGGAGTGGGGTTGTTTTACCTGGAGTGATGAAGGTTGATGGGTGACCTTGAAGAGGTTTATAAACTCATGACAGGCATGGATAGGATGAATAGTCAAGGTCTTTTTCCCCAAAGTAGATGAGATCAAAGCTAGAGGGCATAGGTTTAAGGTGGAAGGGGAAAGATTTAAAAGGGACCTAAGGGAAAACCTTTTCACGCAGAGGGTGGTGCCAGTGTGGAATTAATTACAAGAGGACGTGTTGGAAACTGGTACAATTATCATATTTAAAAGGCATCTGCATGGGTATATGAATAAAAAGGGTTTAGAGAGATATGAGCCAAATGCTGGCTAATGGGACTAGATTAATCTAGAATATCTGGTCAGCATGGGCGAGTTGGACCAAAAGGGTCTTTTTCCAGGCTGTACATCCCTATAACTCTATAACTGGTTTATTTTATGCGAGTAACCTGGAGAATAAGATTACCCCATTCTCACATGTGCCCAAAATATCTTTTGTTGTATATTTTATTCACAGAATGTGTTGCTAGCTAGACAGCTTGAATTTTGGAGCCCATCATTGTACAAGTTTTTTTCTGGTCTTTACAGATGCAGTTACGCATTATCCACACGACAATGTGTCTGGAGTTACATATGGGGCAGAGCAGGTAGTCAGAAGATTTCTTTCCATAAAGAATGTTCAGGAATAGATGGGTTTTTAACAGCTAGCTAAAAGAAAAATGCTGTCAGCTGTGACTTATTTAGCAGCACCCTTGTCTCTGAGTTCAAAACTCCTGTAGGAGGAAGGAAACTACCATTTCGAATTTTGGAAAAGTTGAGGAAACCCCAGGGAGCACTATGGAGATCAGGTGTTGATATTTAGTTTAGAAGCATTAAAGAAATGACAGAATAAATTCTGTTAATTTATTTAAAATTTTCTCTGAAGAATTTCATATGTTAATGCTATAATATGATTTTAAAAGCCTGCAGACAATAAGAATGTTGCAACCTTTCTATAATATAGAATTTTAAAGTTTGAAGAGAACTTAAGAATAGAGAAGTAAATTAAAATAACATTGACAATACAGGATAACAAGCTGTGGGAAGACACTGGTTAAAGTGTTGGTTTTGAAAGTATTAATGTTGAAGCTCCATTAAACCTCACAAAATTTGATGATGCCACATAGAGTTTCAGTGCAGAAAAGGCAATCAAAAATGAGATATCAGTTTAGACAGATATGTCATCTGTAGCTCCTGAAAGTTTGGCGTAATTATCCTTAACTAGTCAATGTCATTTCCAACAATTGGTAGCATGTAGTAAACTACCTCTTGTCATGTAATACAAGGATGTCTCCATGTTTAGACTCACCAATGGACAATGCTCTATCAGTGATAATTAGACAGGCTCTTGAATTCTGCACAGAAAGAAGGAGTAAATGTGCCACTGAGGCTCAGGTCATAGCACTCTTGTTACTAAGTCACAAGGTTGTAGGTTCAAGCCCCCAACCAAGGCTTAAGCAAGAAAAAATGATAGGCAAGGGAAACCTTGACTGTCTCCCACAGGGACAGATCCCAGGATGCTATTTTCCACTTTCATAGTTACGTCACACTCTAGTGTTCGTGTTCAAGGAGCATGAGGTGTTCACTATTACAATGGAGGCCTTCAGAGACTGGTGGGCACCACAGGGGCCTTAACACCCTGAACAAAGTTGTTTTGATTTAGTAAGTTTCCATTTTGTTTTGTAAGTTTTGGTTAATAGTTAATGTGACAGTACACTATCCAATGCTGTTTAACCCAGTCTTGTTTGGTTAAAAGAATAGAAAGGAGGACTAGTTGCTGTTCATACCCAACTACAGAACCCAATAAAAACGTCTCAGAGTTTGTTGTGCACAAATTGGCTGCTGTATTACATTGCAACAGTGACAGCTGGAAAGTGCTTTCAGACATCTGCTGGTGGTTAGCAGCATTATATAATTGCAAGTTTTCTTTTTCAAACTTTAGTTTGTTGGTTGAAGTTACATTTCCTCAACAATGCTGGGGGATTTGAATTCATCATCGATCTCGGCTGTGAGTTGAGCAGTTGAGCAACATAACCAATACGTTGTCAAATTCCACCTGCTTTCAATCATCTTGCTCCAAACTGCTTGACACCAATTTTGGGACATTCTGAAATATAAGGGCAGAAAAAAGGTTAACTTCTAAGGGGTTTTATTCAGAACACAGTCACATACAAAAGGAAAGTGCAGGAAAATCGACATTTCTGGCAAAAGCCCTTCATCAGGATTTTCTTGCTCCTCGGATGCTGCCTGACCTGCTGTGCTTTTTCAGCACTATTCTGATCTAAACTCTGGTTTCCAGCATCTGCAGCCCTCACTTTTGCCTACATACAAAGGAAAACACAAGCTCAGGAAAGGGATTTGATGGCAGACTGGTAGTGTCATTGCTTAAAAATGTGTTGCTGGAAAAGCGCAGCAGGTCAGGCAGCATCAAAGGAGCAGGAGAATCGACGTTTCAGGCATAAGCCCTTCTTATGCTTCTGCCCGAACCGTCGATTCTCCTGCTCCTTTGGCGCTGCCTGACCTGCTGCGCTTTTCCAGCAACACATTTTTAAGCTCTGATCTCCAGCAGCTTCAGTCCTCACTTTCTCTTGGTAATGTCATTGGATTAGTAACCCAGCCGAATGCTCTGGAGATAAGAATTCACATGGTAGCTGATCGTACTGAAATTCACTCAACAAAATCTGGAATTGTAAACTAGCCTGAATGGACAGTTAACATAAATTGCCAAAAAAACTCATCCAATTCATTCATGACCTTTCAGCTAGAAAATCTGCCATCCTTCCCTGGCCAATTTGTTACTCCAGGCCCACATCGAGGCAGTTAACTCTTAACTGTTCCTCAAAAATTTCCAAGCACATTACTATGTACAAAGGCAACTAGATATGGACAACAAATAATGGGACTGAGAGCATCACCCATGTCCTATAAAAGAATTGAGTGTGAATGCTCAGGCATTGGTTCCAGAGATTTAGGAAAGGTTAATAGTGACATCCATCCTTTCAAACAGATACAATATACTCATGACTTGTGGGGTGGGGGTAGACAGATATGTAGATTGTATTATCTTTCAGTGCCAGAAGAAAAGGTTTCCCAAAGTGATTGGGGAGGAATTGTAAAGGTGGCATTGGAATGATGTTTTGATCCACTTTTGAACAGCTGGCCTGGATGGACCTGGGAGGAGAACATAGTGTCAAGAATTAAGCAACTAAAATAAAAATCAAGGCCTCAAAAATAATAATCTCTGGATTATTGCCTGAACTGTATGAAAATTGAGACAGGTATAACATATCAGGAGAAGGAAGAAATTGCTAATGAGCTGCAATACAAAGTGATGTGCTTTGCCAGTGGACACTAGTAACACAGCTGGAATAGGGAGAAGCTGAACCAATGGAATGGGCTGCGTCTGAATCAGGATGTGACACAAGTGGTTGTGAATACAGTAAACAGGAAGCTGCCAAAGCGATAACTTAAGGGTGGTAATGCAAGAATTTGGGAGCAGAATGGTCTACAGGTAATGAAACACATTTAAAAATAAATAATACAAGAAAGGAGAACGAGTGACAGATGAGTGTAGAATAGACATCAATGGCCAGGAAATAAATACAGTTTTAGAACAGGAATATAGTAACATGGCTAAAAATAAAATGTGAGAACATGCTATTAAAAATGAGTTAAAGTGTCTGTACAGCAATACAACACAGTGCCTGTAACACATCAGGGGAACTGCAGTCAATAGTCAATTGTGAGAAATCTGACATATTCGGAATTATTGAGACATTGCTACAGAAGCCTCAGGACTGGGAATTAAAAATCACAGGATATAACATATCAGAAAATATAAAGAGGGGAAAAGAGTGATGCTTTATATTCAGATGCTAGGTCTACTGACATGGTATCTGTTACGGTCATGTGTGTCTGAATTATCTGGGATGCCTCAGGCGGATTCATTGCCACCAATCCTTAGTATTAGTATCTGATACTAGTGGGAAAGGAAACGCATACAGTCTTTGACAGAAGTTAGCTGAGGCTTGATAAGTGGAATTGATTCATTGCATTCTACTTATTGGTTAGATGCATTACATCTGAGATATATGATAATACTAGATAAGACCTTAAGCCATACTGGACAGTGAGTACACATTACTGTTACTGAAGCATTCTTTCACAAAGGTAATAGACAACATGATCACTCTGCTCGGCGAATAAGCAATATTTTTAATCGACCTATTCAGAGGTGTCATTACACACCTCTGAAGTGGGTGGGATAGGAATCTGCCTCAAGTTTGGGATACTTTCACTGCACCACAAGAGCCCACTCTAGCCCTAATTTATATCCTCATGGGCAGAGTTAATCTCATAATGCCAGCTAATCCTTTCAGGTGCTAATTGGCTTTTATACAACAGGTTGTGATGGGGAGGTGGATGATAGCGGGGGAAGTGTGGTGGCTGCAATGATTAGAAATAACAGCAGACTGTATTTTATACTCCACTGTTGGTGTGTTCAAGGGTGTGTGTGGGGAGCATGTAAAGTACAGTGCATAATGTATCCACCTCTTAACAGTAACAAAAATAAGGAAGCCACTAATTATTTGGAAAAAAATCATATATTTCTAAATATAGAGTTGAAAAATTGAAGTTTGGTTTAATTTGAATCAAATCTTAGTCAGATTTCACTTGGAGAATAGTGTAAAATTCTGCTCTCCATACTATAAAAAGGAAATAAAACACAGTGAAGAAGGTGCAAAGAAAGATTTACAAGGATTCTGTAAGAAGTGTGAGGTGACACCTATCATGAAAGGTCAAACAGGTTGAGTCACTTTTTAACAGAAAGAGAAGACTGAGAAGTGACCTAGTCGATTCTTTGGTATGGTGTAAGGCTTTGATAGCATATAGAGAAAGACAGTGCTTTCAACTGGTGAGGACCAGCTTACAATAAAAGACAGTCACCAAAAAAATCAATCATAAAATACATGAGAAACATCTTCAATCAGAGATTACAGAAATTATTCATTCAGCCGCACCAGGGAATTTTTGAGGCATATTATACATTGCATTTTAACGGATGCCACATGAGTCTTTAAGTGAGCAGTGAATAAAGGTTGTGCTGATAGAATTTGATAAAGTGAGACAGGAGGAGATTTGAGTGGAATATTGGCACTAGCATGGAAATCATTGGCTTAATAGTTTATTTTGTTTATATAATATTCCATATAATTTTGTGTAACCTTATTTTTCCATTCTTTTATGGAATGTGGGCATTGCTGGAATGGCTTGCAGTTAACCACTGAATCACAGGATTCCTGTAGTGCAGATGGAGACCATTCAGCCCACTGTTTCTGCAGTACCCTCTAAATACTTTAGTTCAGTACCACTCTCCTGCTTTTTCCCTGTAACCCTACATATTGTTTCTAATTAAGTAATCATTTCATGCTCTCTTGAACGCCTCAGTCAAACTTATCTCCACTACGCTTACAGGCAGTATATGCGCAGACTCTAACTCACATTTCTCACTTTGCATTTGTTTCTTTTGCAACAAAACTTTAAATCTATGTCTTCTGGTCTTCAATCCTCTTGCTCGTGGAAACAGTTTCTCCCTATCTACTTTATCCAGCTCAACACGATTTTGAAAACCTCTGTTCAACCTACTCTTGGCCTAATCCAACCGGCCTCATGTGTCCTCATAACTGAAGTTTCTCATCGCTGGAATCATTCTTTCATACTGCTTCTGCACTCAATCCAATGCATTCACATCTTTTCTATAGTGGGCACTTAGAATTGCATATAATACTCCAGTTGACGTCTAAATAGTGTTGTTCATAAGTTCAGCATATACTTATTTGCTCTTGTACTTCAGGCTCGATAACTAGTGGACAATATATACATCCCTAATTGCCTTTGAGCAGATAGTGGTTAGTTGTTTTCTTGAACGATTGCAGTTGCTGTTAAAGGTGCAGTCCATGATGGAAGAAGTTAGAGAAGCATTGGAATAGTCAAGACAATTATTTGATGATGCAAAATACCTCTTTAGGTATTGTATCTTTCTACATCCCTTGGAATTAGGTTTAATGTCTTTCCCATCCAATTAAGGATGACACACTTAATAATTCAACACACCCTCAAACCTACAAATGTACTCTTCGGTTAGGATAGGGACTTGAATCCTCAGCATTTTATTGAGAAATAAAAATGCTAACAGATGAAGTTAAGGAAGCAGTCTATGATGGAAGATGTTAGAGAAGCATGGGAATAGTCAAGACAACATTTTGATGATGCAAAACCTCTTTAGGTATTGTATCTTTCTACATCCTTGGAATTAGGTTTAATGTCCTTTCCTTCCTATTAACGATGACACATCTGATAATGCAACACACCCTAAAACCTACATATATACTGTTGGGTTACGATTGGGACTTGAATCCCCAACATTTTGTTCAGAATTAAAACTGTTAACATTTGAAATAAACTGATCTTTGAAGTTTTGTGAACATTATCCAGGGAAAGATGTTAATCCCATCAACCTCTTCTCCACAACACTGGATTAATAAATTTGCCAAAATTTGTTTGAGCAACACGATAAACTCAACCTTCCATAAAAATTCAAAATAAAGTATGCCTTCTCTTCCCAGTGAAAACTTAATTCATGGATCGATGAGTTTGATAAATAGTTTAAATAAATTACAGGATGTTCCCTATTTTGATGTGCTGACACAAGGTTCTAGTTATAAAAGAGCACAGCTAATGGATCCAATAGGTTTATTTCCCTTCAGTTATTAAATAGGGATCAAATATCTCCTTGCTTCTGAAAATCATTTTCAGTTCGTCAAGCATTACTGATGGAGTTTATTACAAATGTTAACATTCTTTCTCTCTTTAAGGTGTTGCCAGACCTGCTGAGCTTCCCCAGCATTTTCTGTTTTTATTATTAATTAATTTGCATATCAAAATGAACCTTAGCTTCTACTAAGAAGATAATTGTATTCACTTTTTCTTGACTGAAATAATTTATTTTAAATCCCAAAGTATTTTGTATTTATATCGAAGTTTAGAGTGGTGGAAAATCTCAAAGTGCTTCACATCAATGTAATCAAGCAAATAAGCCAAATAAAGAGATGTTAGGACAGTTGACCAATATCTTATTCAAAGATGTGTGTTTTAAGGAGTGACTTGAAGGAAACAAGACAGTGTTGTAGAAATGTGGGTGGTCATGCAATCATACAGCACAGAAACAGACCTATCGGTCCAATCAGTCCATGTCAACCATAATCTCAAAGTAACCTAGTCCCACCTGCCTGCGCTTGTCCCATATTCCCTCCAAACCTTTCTTATTCATGTACGTGTCCAAATGTCTTTTAACTGTTGTAACTGAACCCGTACCCATCACTTCCACTGGAAGCTCATTCCACACAAGAACCACTCTTTGTGTTAAAAAAAAGCCGCTCACATCCTTTTTAAATCTTTCTCGTCTCACCTAATAACATGCCCCCTAGTTTTGAAATCCCTCATCATTGAGTAAAGACATCTGCCAATCACCTTATCTATACCCTTTATTATTTTAAAATTTTCCATAAGGTCACCCCTCAACCTCCTACACTCCACTGAAAAAAAGTTCCAGCCTACCTAGCCTCTCCCAAAAAAGCTGAAGGTATAGACTGTTGAAGGCATTAACTTGGAAGGAAATTGGTATATTCCTACTTTCAAGTTAAATAATTCATTTACAGAATAACACTATTTCTGTGAGATGCTTCTTACATCTAACCAGGTATTTCAAGCAATACTTCCGCTAGTTACTCATCTATCTGGTTCTTTTCATTTTCCTTTCGTACGTCTGAAACAAAACATTTATCTCATTAAAACTGTACCAAATGTAGCTGTCATTCAAATATTCATTCTGATGTTGTTTTTGATGCTAAAGTAGAAATTAAATTCATAGTTTTACCTGCTGTGAAATTAATTTTGCTTGATTCTCAGCAGAGGTCAACTTGAAGAAAACATACAACCGTCCTTAATTCCAATTGTCGCACTCTCTTTGCCTCTGGCTTCTTGCACTTGATCTGACAGATACTCAGCAGCAAAGTAAAAAAGGTCAGCAATGTAGCAATGTGTTTACACATACTGTGAAATCCTGAAATCTGAACTCTGCCTGAACATGGTCATAATGTTTGGCTTCAGGAGCTGTTTTCTCCTGTTTATTGGGGAAAATAGGGTAAACATAAGGAGGACACCATTTCTAAATTCAGTAACTTTTGACCATTTATCAACTCCAGGCTTCATAAATAGTTAAAAGATTTTGATTTTAATACTGAAGTTTCCTGCTCAGACTGTCTTCAGTTCATTTTACCGTCATTCCCAAAATCTAAGATCTAATATACCGATGAGTGAACATCTCCTCTCAATCAGCCATTATGAAGATGTTCAGGCAGGGCTCAATTATTTGGATTTCAGTTTGTGCAAACACACCACTGACCTTTAGTTCTTCACTCCTGAGTATCTCTCAGCTCCGACATAAGAAGCCAGGGGCGAATCAAATGGAACAAAGGATTAGAAACAGGAGCATGCTTTCTTTAGATTGCTTTCTGCTGAATAAAAACTTGAATATTTTCATAACAGATTTCAGTGGAAAATGAGCAATGTTAGTTTTCAGAATCAAATAATTAGGTCTCAATTTTCTGGCAGAAACACGTGTAAAGTAAATTACCAGTGGCACAGACCCAAAATGATACCCTATAATGTGATAATAAACTGTTGTGACTCCCAGTCCAGATTTATTAACATCGAAGGTAAAGTCTTTTCTTGTGCTAGTCTAAACCGACAAATTCAGTTTTGGACATAAGGAAGCTTCAGTATATTTAATCCAAGTAGCACATTTTCCCATCTTAGCTTTTTTGCGAATAGGGTAAAATAATTCTTCATTTCTCTTCAGTGTTTCGTAAAAAATTGCTGTCCTGATTTCAAAAATGGTCCAGCATCTATTCCATGTTGGAATGCTTTCCTGTAAGGTTGCCAATTCTAGTTGGATGTATTCCTAGAGGTTTCATCATGTATCCTTCTATATCATCCTGCTCCATAACTTCACTTCTGTCATTAATCATCCCAAATCATGAGAATGCGATAATGAGTTACTTTCTTGAACTACTGCAGTCAATTTGCTTGTGGGTAGGTGGAAAATACTGTGAGGAAGTTGCAGGTTTTTGCCCCAAAAATACTGAAGGAAAAGTGATATTTTTCCAAGTCATGATAGTGAATAGCTTGGGAAGCATTTTGACGATGGTGGTGTTCCCTTTCATCTGCTGTATTTAAAATTCTAGATCAAAGTGATCAGGTGTTTGAAAAGTGCTGTCTTGTTGAATTTCTACAGTGTATCTTGTGGAAGGCATACACTGCTGCTACTAAGTGCTGGTGCGAGAGGGAGTAGATGTGTGTGTTTGCGGTGCCCATCAAGTAGATTGCTTTGTCATGGATGGTGCCAAGCTTCTTGATTTTTGACGGGGCTGCACTCATCAAGGCAAGTGGGAAGTATTCTATCACATTCTTGTAGATGGTGAAGAGGTTGATGAGTCTGTAGTCCTCATCACTGACCTGTTTTTGTAGCTGGATTATCTATATGGCTAGTCCCAGGATGTCCACAGCAGAGGTTTCAGTGATGACAATGCCACTGAGTGTCAAAGATGATGCATTTGCTTCTTGGCAGTTATCAGTTCAAACTGCATGTTGCCAATGTCTTTCTGCATTCAGACATGGACCACTTCAGTATCTGAGTACCTTCAACATTGTTATGTAATACACAAATCACTGAATGAGCAGTTAATCGATTGTGCAGAAACCATATTTCTGGGAGACCTGGGCATTGTGCTATTGCTATAATTACTATGGAACTGACAACTTTTAAAAAGAGATATGAATTTCCCAGACAGCATCTCTGGAATCACAAGATTGCCTGTTATAAGAATGTCACTACAACAAATGCAAAAAGCACTGTCAACAAAACATTGTTTACCTGGAAACTAAGACACCAACTTTTGAAAAACTAGGAATTTGTCCTTACCAGCCATCTACTTGATTATTAATGCAAACATTGTCTTTTTTATCCTTTCTGCAGTGCAGTAATGATTGTGTAAAGGTTTTAAATATACACAGCTTTCAATACAATTTGATTTGCGTTCTGTTGTCATAATAAACATATTACATTGTTGAGGATTTAATTAAACAAATTGCAGGTCAGGCAGCATCCGAGGAGTAGGAGAATCGACGTTTCGGGTGTAGGCGAAGGAATTATGCCTGAAACATTGACACTCCTGCTCCTCGGATGCAGTCTGGCCTGCTGTGCTTTTCCAGCACCAGTCTTGACTCTGATGTCCAGCATCCACAGTCTTCACTTTTTCCTACTTTATCCAGACAAATGCAGAGTTAAATTGCTTGTCAAATGTGAAATGGTTAACAGCTTCACATCAAGGCTGTGAAACTGCTGGGAGCCAGGTTGCTTGAGATAAAATACACAAATATTGATTTGATCCAAAAAAACTCGAAGAAAACAAAAGATTGTTCAAAAACAAGTTATTTCCTTTAAATTCAACCTTTAGCATTGAGGCTAGACTTGTTATTATTGAATGAAAAGAAAGTAAAGTTCTTGAAGCAATCACATTGTAGCTGAAAGGAAAAATAAATTATAATTTCTACTTTGACGCTGTATACTTTTTGTTTGAAAAACTCTTGTGTATTTATGTATCAGTGGGTGTGGAGACTTAGCTATACTGCCAAGTAGATTTGTTACTTTATGTTTCCTTCTGGGTCAATTTTTATAGCCAACGTTAATTTCTAGGCTGATTTATTGTTCTACATTTATTTTTAGATGAATTGACTATTTTAATTAGTCTACATTTTATGACATTGTAACCATTACTATAACAAAGTTGCTATGATTCAATTAGGAAACATTTATCGATAACCAAGTCCCACTATTCCCCAAACCCTCACAAATGCGTAACAACCTAATTAAACCACCAAGTGAATTAATGTACCTCACTGACCACTATTAGGCCAAAAGAAATTCACACCATGATTTGATCATTAACAGGAAAATAATCCTGTTTATTACAAACAAATATATTTTTGAGCAAATGTCGATGTTTTACTAATTTGTTAGTACGCAACTTAAAGTATACCCCTTTAGAATCCCAAACACATACACATGCATACATGTACTCATTTATGAATAAAGCAGATTTTTGACACAAATATTACAGGTGGGAAAATGGACATGATATACAGAACTAATGTCTAGCCCATAAAGGTGGAGAGTAATTTCTCACAGTTCCTTTCATTTCAGCAATGATCATACAATGCTGTCTGCAGAGCAATGGTCAATCTTTGACCATTGACCAATGGTCAATAGCTGATCAAGTAGATTTAGGTCTGACCTTCTAACGTTACTTAGTTTCATAGTCTTTTCTCCTTTACGTTCAGAGAGAGACATGGTGAGAGATGCTTCTTGCCCGTAGGCGTCTGGATGTCTCAGCTCATATTGCAATCACTTACCCTGGCCACTCCAGGCTTAGTCACAGCCAGTTTCATTTCCATTCTACCTTATTGTTTACAGCACTATGGAAGGAAACCGTGCTTGCTTGTCAAACAATCAGTCTCAGGCTCAGTCTCTCCATTTTGGTGAATCCCTAAATTAAGCATTCTCTTCCTCATAGACCTCTCATCTACCCCATAGGTTTTGCATTTCTTTAAATTCTCTACTCAGCTCATCTAAGTCTTCATCTGCCCAATTTACAACCCAATGTCAGGCATATCAAGTAAACATGCAGGTCTAATAGACTGGAAACCAGGGTATTGTGAGAAATCAACTACCACCTGTACCATCCCTTCACCTCACATGATCTCTCCCATGATCTATCATATCTCGTCCATCTGCATTGATTTAATCACTATTGGTGCTGTAATCTTCTCTGCATCCCAGCATTCTGGCTGCAATCTGCATAATTAACCACCCAGCAACTCCCTCTTTCACAACCTTCACCATGCTCCCTGCCCCCACCCCCTGACAACCTCTCTTGGCTTTCAGTGGATGGACCCATAAGCCTGAGCATGACCCACTCCTTTAAGTGATTTAGCCAGACACCCCTGAACAACGAGAAAACGGACACCCGACTCATATCTGTACTGCTCCTCAACTGTGTTTCTGCAATTCTTCAGGAGGGTTACACTGGACTCATGGTACTGGCTGTAAACACATTACCCAGACTGTAGAAGTACTGATCTCCTCACCATAACCATCCCACCCACATATCTAACCATGTCTAAGCTCTGAGATTGATATTAAAGGTTGTGCTTAACTTATTGTGCCTTGGCCCCCTGAGTGATGGCATCTTCATGGAATTGACTGAAGGATATTTCTAATATATGGCCTTTAGCTTGCAGTACATGCAATGTCTTTGGCATTTATGTGGCAGGTACTTGGTGCTGATGTGAGATTAAGGTTGTACTGTGCTGTACAGCAGCATCTCCATGCCTTGACTGATGACTGCTGACAGGAATGACAAGCTGCTTGCCTTTGTGTCAGTGCCAAACTGCAAGGAAAGGTAGAGCTAGTATGAACAGCAAAGCTGGCACAGTGCTAAAGCATAAGACAAGGCATTAGAAGCCTTCTCTCTCACAGAATGAAACAGTCTGTAACAAACTGAAGCAGAAGAAGACAAGTAGACAGAAAATGAGTGAACACTAAGAGAACAAGACCGCAGCCCTGAATTGTGGCCTGATTCAGCCTGTGAGCTGGGTGTGTTTCCCTCGCTGTGCATTGTGCTTGTAGTATTCCAGTGAGAGGTGCCAGTGTGCAGCGTGGAAGTGCAGAAGCATACTGTGCATTGATCAGAGATGTACCATGATGACGTGGAGAGGTTGGTACATATCAGGTGTTAAATGCCAATGTGCATGAATGTAGGGTATATGCAGTCACACTGTATGGACCATGCATTGATGGCATTGTGTCAGCTGTCCAAGCTGGTCTGAGGGGCAAGTTGTCAGCTAAAGTCCCCAGGAAACCACCTTGACTTTCATATCAGGAATTCTTGGCACCTAGTTTCTATCCAGTGGGTGGTAGAATAGGTCAACAGATATTCATGATCAAAATTGAGTATTAATTAGGGTGTTAATAAACTTATAGCTGCATATGAGTGTGAATAATAATCCATGTTAATAGACCTGTTGCTGTATATGAGTGAGAATCTCATCTTGATACCCAGTACCTAGTTGGAAAATGTGACTTGCCAGTCTTGATGGTAGGGAAGGTCTCA
Organism: Chiloscyllium plagiosum; assembly: GCF_004010195.1. Lineage (NCBI taxonomy): Eukaryota > Metazoa > Chordata > Chondrichthyes > Orectolobiformes > Hemiscylliidae > Chiloscyllium > Chiloscyllium plagiosum. The sequence continues at coordinate 26,994,118 of NC_057744.1, read as the reverse complement.
TTCGACATCTCACATTATGCTTCCTATTTTCTTGTTGTAGTCCACATTGGTCAGAATTTGGAAAGATACCTCTCCATATTACTTGTCAACGCAATGAAGTGGATATTTTATAACAAAGTGAATGTCCGAATCCTTTGAATTGTCAATTAAGGGCCTTCAGATTGCTTCAGCATCAGTTTGTTACAGAATGTTTCTTTCTGTGTGAGAGAACGCTTCACTTTTAAATGCAATTTTTGAGTCCCTTTAAATGGCAACACTATTGTACAGAGATGTTATACGAAAGCTGAAACACATCCGCCAGTGATAGGTGCTTTGTGAAATTTGGACATTAGGCTGCAGTGTGTAGTCCAAATCCTTGCCCCAGCACTCCTGACTAATTCATGGGATTACAAATGAATCTCATTAATGCCGGTGATGCGGCAAATAATGTTTGTCTACCTGGAAAGAAGGAGACCAGTTGCCAAAGCAGCAATCACTACCACTTTACCCATAAACTTCAAATAGTGCAGGAGTTGCTCACTTCACACCTTGCACCTGCTAGGCCCTGCGGAGCAAAACCCAAAGTGAAAATTGACAAAAATCATAATCAATTTCTGGTAAGATTCAGCTCATTATATTGTACAGCAAAAGCATATACCACACAATCCCACTTGATTTTAAGTTGCTGAGAAAAATACTTTTAATACCTTTCACCTATATAACAACTCCAACTTAAATTTTCCAATTGTATAAAGGAAATATTTGTGGTCCCATATACTGTATAACCCAGAATTGACTTTTATAATATATACTATGAAGTAACAATTTTAAATTTCTAAACTCACTTTATACCTCAGCACTCAAAACTTCTCTAAAATAGGAGATAACATACTGAGAGCGTTTAAGTCATGGAAATTTTCTCTGCAGTAAAATGCTGAATAAGTATATTTCAATTCAGAAATGTCTTTGCTAGTCAATATATCATTGGGAGAATGATATTTTATATTAAATTAAGTCTATAGCTAGTAAAACTGACTAAACTCTTATCATAATTTAAATTAATTCCTAGTTGGGAATTAAGACTCACAATAACTTTGACTGAGTAAGTTAACCAAGAGGGTAAAGATAGTAAAATGATTACAAAGTGGAATTGTACCCTGGCAGATTTAGTGTGAAGTCACATGGGTTTGTCTGTGGGATGATTCCATAGGAGATTTCACTCCTCTCTCTGATCTACTTCAGTTCACCTTAAATTAACAGAGACTGTCTAAATCATGCAAACTTATAAAGTCTAATGTCTATAACACAATGCAATAGTATGTAACATAGATGGATCAGCAAGCAATGCATATAGATTCACTATAGTTGACAAAAGAACCAAGAAGGAGATAGTGACCTTTCTTCCACTGAAATGTATTGCCTCAAAGGACAGTTGAAGCTGATTCAGTGTGCTCTTTTGAAAAGGGAATCAGATGTCTGTTTAGAAAGAAATGGAATTGAATGGCTTTTTAGAAAGTAGCCATTGGAAGAAACTAGTTGGATTGCTTCAAAGAGGTGATGCCAAAATTATGGAACAAAAGAATTTCTTCCGTACTGTAAAATTCAATCCACCTTGTCCATTTTGTCCAATAGCATATATTTTCAACTGTTGATCTTAATTTTATTAATTTCCAATATCCTATTATTTCCTTAATGGACTTCATAATTCTGATCTTCAGTGTTTTAACCCATGCCTTTAAGGCACACCTTTTTACTTTTGCATCCAAGAGAATGTCTTTCATACCCTTCAAGACCAAAGTTCAATGCATGTGTTTGGGATAGCTTTGCTGATCATAAGAAAATAAGATTTAGGGGCTAAATGGCTTTATGCATGGGAAATTGTCTCTCATTAACTTTATTGAGTTTTTGAAAAGGTGACAAAGAAGATAGATGAAAGCAAAGTAGTAGATGTTGTCGACATTAACCTCAGCAAAACATTCCGTAAGGTTCTACATGATAGACCTGTTAGTAAGGTTAGATCAAACAGAATTGAGAGGGACCTAACTAATAGGGTACAAAATTGGTTTGAAGGTAGGAGCCAGAGGATGGTGGTGGAGGGTTATTTAGCAGACTGGAGGCTTGTGACCAGCAGTGTGCCGCAAGTTTCAGTGTTGGGTCCTCTGCTTTTCGTCAATTATATACATGATTTGAATGTGAATCTAGGAGGCATGGTTAGTAGGTTTTGAGATGGCACCAAAATAGGTGGAGATTAGAGTGGTGCTGGAAAAGCACAGCAGGTCAGGCAGCATTGGAGGAGCAAGAAAATCAACATTTTGGGCAAAAGTCCTTCATCAGGAATGAGGCTGATAGCCTCGGGGTGGAAAGATAAATGGGAGAGGGGTGGGGCTGGGGAGAAGGTAGCTGAGAGTGTAATAGGTGGATGGAGGTGGCAGTAAAAGTGATAGATCGGAGAGGAGGGTGGAGCGAATAGGTGAGAAGGAAGATTGACAGGTGGAACGGGTCAAGAGAACAGTGCTGAGCTGGAAGTTTGGAGCTGGGGTAAGCTGGGGAGCGGGGAAATGAGGAAACTGGTGAAGTCCACATTGATGCCATGAGGTTGAAGGCTCCTGAGGCGGAAGATGAGGCATTCGTCCTCCCAGCATTGGGTGGCGAGGGAGTGGCAGTGGAGGAGGCCTAGAACCTGCATGTCCTCAGCGGTGTGGAAGTCTCCTGATGATTTTCTTGCTCCTCGGGTGCTGCCTGACTTGCTGTGCTTTTCCAACACCACTTTAATCTTGACTCTAATCTCCAGCATCTGCAGCACCCACTTTTGCCCACAAAAATGGGTGGTATAGTGGATAGTGAAGAATATAATCTCAGAGTACAACAGGACTTTGATCAGATAGGCTAGTGGGCTGAGTAGCGGCAGACGGATTTTAATCTGTGAGGTGTTGCATTTTGGTAAGGCAAACGAGGGCAGGACTTATACAGTTAATAGTAGGGCCAAGGGGAGTATTGCTGAAGAAGGCATTTGTTAGGCTTGCCCTCATTGAACATAGGAATTGGTCTGGCTGTATAAGGTAATGGTAAGGCCACTTTTAGAATAATGTAGACATTTCTGGTTGCCTTTCTATAGGAATGATGTTGTTAAATTTGAGAGGATACAGAAAAGATTTAAAAGAATGTTCCCAGGACTGGGGGTTTTGAGTTATAGGGAGCGGGTGAATAGGTTGGAGCAAGGGAGATGAGTGGTGATTTTATAGAGGCTTATACAATCATGAGGAACATGGGGAGGCTAAATAGCTAAGACGTTTTTCCTAGGATGGGGCAGTCCAAAACTAGAGGGCATAGATTTAAGTTGAGAGGGGAAATATTTAAAAATAATCTGAGGAGTGACTTTTTCACATAAAGATTGGTGTATATATGGAACAGGCTGCCAGTGGAAGTGGTGGAGCTGAGTACAATTAAAACATTTAAAAATTATCTGGGAATATGAATAAGAAGAGTTTAGAACGATATGGGCCAAATTCTGGCAAACAGGATGAGGTCAGTTTGGTATGTCTGGTCAGCTAGGATGAGTTGCATTGAAGGGTCAATTTCTGTGCTGTATGACTCTATGACTCTCTAATTCTATGACTACAGTGAGACCATTCAGCCCCCCCAGCCAGTTCTGCTATCCAAAAAGATCATGGCCAAACATTTACATCAAATCTACTTTCAAGCTCTCTTCACAAATCCTTTGATTTCCTTAGTGAACAAAATCTATTTGAATCGTGAATGCCCTCAGTGACTTGAGCAACCACAGTCCTCCAGGGCAGAGAATTTCCAAGATATTGCCAGAATTGGAGGATTTGAGATATAGTGAGAGGCTGAATAGGCTGGGACTGTTTTCCCTGGAGCATCGGAGGTTGAGGGGTGACCTTACAGAGGTTTATAAAATCATGAGGGGCATGGATAGGATATACAGCCAAGGTCTTTTCCCTGGGGTGGGGGAGTCCATAACTAGTGGGCAGAGGTTCAGGGTCAGAGGGGAAAGATATAAAAGGGACCTAAGGGGCAATCTTTCCATGCAGAGGATGGTGCGTGTATGGAATGAGCTGCCAAGGAAATTGGTGGACGCTGGTACCATTACAGCATTTAAAAGACATCTGGAAGGGTATATGAATAGGAAGGGTTTAGAGGGATATGGGTCAGGTGCTGGCAAATGGGACGAGATTATGTTAGGCTATCTCATTGGCATGGACGAGTTGGACAAGTTGCTCAAGTCACTGAAGGCATTCAAGATTCAAATAGATTTTGTTCACTAAAAAAATCAAAGGATTTGTGAGGAGAGCTTGAAAGTGGATTTGATGTAAACATTTGGCCATGATCTTATTGGATGGCAGAACTGGCTGGGGGGGGTGAATGGTCTCACTGTAGGCAGAGAATTAGAGAGTCATAGAATCATACAGCACAGAAACTGACCCTTCAATGCAACTCATCCTAGCTGACCAGACATACCAATCTGACCTCATCCTGTTTGCCAGAATTTGGCCCATATCATTCTAAACTCTTCTTATTCATATTCCCAACCCAGATAATTTTTAAATGTTTTAATTGTACTCAGCTGTTTCCATGCTGTATATGTCTATGACTCTATGACGCTGTATTACAACTCTCTGAGTTAAGAAAATTTTTGAAATAAAAAGTTTTTGCTCAACATGTCACCTTTGGCTTTCTCCTTCTACCCATTCAGTCTCACTGTCAGACTCTTTCCCAGAGTGAGCCCTGTCCATTTATTTATCCTGTTCTGGGCTCCACATATTAGCTTTCATGAGCTTGTTGTGCAGTGTGAAATCATTCTAGCCCTATGTGATCCAGGGGAGTGCTTGTCGTTAATAATACAACTGGCGCAGAGCTGAAGTTGCATCTTTTTCCCATCTTGGTCATCTCTCACTTTGATAGGTGCAAAAATGCACCCCAAAGATTGCAGAATCATTGGCTCCTTTTATCGTAACATCCAACAGACTGAAAGAAGTCTGCTGCAGGCTATGGCAAAAAGCATTTGTAATATATAATGCAGAGAATATCAGCTTCATTTAAAATCCCATTCCAATAAAACACTTCAGGGAACATCCATCCTACAGTTGCACATCATTAAAATTCCTGTAAACAATGAGATATTGATTTTTATGAAACCAGTGAGTCATAATGTAGTTTTCAATGCAGTAAAGATTGTCTTGCTGGCAGTTTACAGATGTAAAATACTTGATATTCAATTCTTCCAACAACAAATAATAGCGTGTGAAATTGTTCCTTGTGCCTAACATTCATGCTAATAGGAAATAAATCTCAGTTTCTTGCTCTCCTCCATGTAGCTGACTCAAAATAAATCCATTTTTCACAACGATCCAAATGGGAAGCCCCATTTGTCTCCACACATTTGTTACTGTCGCTCCTGAGGAGACTGTAATCTTATTCTGATGTCTGTGTTCATTCCCTCTGCCAAACATCATTTGGAATTCATCCAGAGGGTTGAAACCAGTGATCTTCATCACTCTGTAGAGGAATGAAAGCATGTGGGCTTCCACATTCCACAATGGAATTTTAATAAAAGTTTTGTACCTGGAACACCGACAGAAGAGCTGCAGCTCAAACTGATGAAGTATTGGTGTTTGCAATCTATAGGAGAGAGTGAGGACTGCAGATGCTGGAGATCAGAGCTGAAAATGTGTTGCTGGAAAAACACAGCAGGTCAGGCAGCATCCAAGGAGCAGGAGAATCGACGTTTCGGGCATGAGCCCTTCTTCAGGAACCTTGTGCCTTGTGATAGTTTGCAATCTATACCTTGCTTTCAAATAATAATCACACTCTGAAAGATTGAGGCTCAGTCTGAAGAAAGGCTGTCATCAATATCCTCTAATAGTCACTAAGAAATATCAGTGACTTTAATGTCTTTATTTCTCTACTTCTTTTGACTTTGAGGTTGAGGGCTTAATTCCATCTAAAGACTATCCGACTGTCTGCAACATAATTGGCAATTGCTAATGTGGAGTTCAGAACAACCAGGTATTACCCTAAAATTAGAAGTGGGCTACTTAGGGGTAATATTAGCAAACAATCCTTCATAAATAAGAAAAACTTCAGATTTTTCTACCTTCTTTGAAACAACTGTTGGAGCTAAGGGTCAATTGGAATTTTTAAAAAAACTGATATTGATAGATTTTGGAGAGGTATTGGAGGCCTTAGAATTAGAATTGATAGTGTCCTCCTTCCATTTACATGAGGTAATGGACATATAGAGAATCTATTGATGATGGGATTGTTTAGTTTGGTATGCTTTTTTGCTGATGGCTGGTTAAAGTAATCTGTGACAGGCAGGTATAAGCTAAAGGTCTGAAAGGGATAATGCCTGGAAATGAGGGACTAACACCTTCCTCTGTCAGAGATGGCAGAGATCTTGAACAAACATGTATGGAGTCACATGTCTTACTGTGCTGTTGTACATAGTTCACAAAAATATAAGGAACTAGTTTCTATTGACGTGCAGAAGACTTAACATCTACAAGCTATACCCTAAGTTTAAATATCCTTCATCACAACCATTACAACAGTACGTCCTATCACAAGTGTCAACATGACCTGCCTGTGCTAGTTGGAGCTATGCAAAGAGACTTGTGACTTTTCTGACACTTTTGAAATTATTCATTGGATATAAGCTGAACACTCAAGACCAACTTCTTTTTACCCCAACTAAAAGAACTATCGATGCTAGAAATTAGAAGCAAAAACAGATGTCGGTGGATAAACGCAGCAGGCCTGAAGAAGAGTCACTGGACTCAAAACATTAATTCTGCTTTCCGTCTGCAGATGCTACCAGACCTGCTGAGTTTTTACAGCAATTTTGGTTATTGTATTTTCTTTTCTATCACTAATTGCCCTTGCAAAAGTGGTAATGAATTGTTTCCTCGCCCCACTGTGGTGTGATTTACATATAGAGTGCCGTATGCAGTTATGGGAGTTTGGGATTTTGATCTATTACCAATCAGGGACTGGTGATGTTTTACTAAGTGCTGATAGTACATAATTTGGAGAGAAGCTTGGAGTTGTAGTCTTTCCATGTACCTGTCTCACTAGTTCTTCCATCTTCTCAAAATCATGGAATTGGAAGCTTTTGTTAAAAGACTGAGGGACTACAGCATACCTAGCGATTGATACGACAGTCAATGAAGAGTTTATATTAAAATGTTTCATCTGAAGGACTCGGTCTCAATCAAGCAGGTTTCTTTGTCCAGGTTGGCGAAAAGCTTCTTATTGGAGTTTCATTCTTCTTAACAAGTGGGATATATTCCATCCCAGATTTGGTGAGTCAGGAATTCGGTTACTTTCTTTGGAAAACCCAACCAGTCCCTGACCCTCTCCTGTAGATACATTGCAATTCACTTGTGACTGGTTAATGATCACTCTCAGAATTGATAGTGTGATCACTGAACTCCAGGTCTCGGTGTTTAATTTCTGTTTTGATCATTGCCTGGAATTTGCATGGCACAAATGTTGCTGACAAATTATTAGACAAGGAGTGAATAATGTCCAGATCTTGCTCCATGTGAAGATGAACCAGTTCACTGTTTGAGAAATTACAAATGGGAATTAACACTTTGAATTCATTGACAATGTCCTCATTCTGGTCTAGTGGGGAAACAGCTAAAGATGGTTGGGCTGAATTCAGTACCCCTGGGACTGAGATGATTTGTCTCCGAGTCATATCATTCCTCAAATGAAGAGTGCTACAAATATTTTGAATTTACCACTGAACTTATTGAACATGGAATGGCATTACTTCTTGTGATAGTCTCTCAATTCTTTAATATGTTTTGTGTAATGTGTGTAGTGGAGTGACCATAAGCCCAAAATTGGATATTCTAAATTGAGCTGAAAATGTGTTGCTGGAAAAGCACAGCAGGTCCGGCAGCATCCAAGGAGCAGGAGCATCGACATTTCGGGCATGAGCCCTTCTTCAGGAAGGGCTCATGCCCGAAACGTCGATTCTCCTGCTCCTTGGATGCTGCCTGACCTGCTGCGCTTTTCCAGCAACACATTTTCAGCTCTGATCTCCAGCATCTGCAGTCCTCACTTTCTCCTATTCTAAATTGACCCAAGGCAGGAGAAATTGGGCCTGAGAGAAGATTGACCAAACTAAATTAAACACCAGCCAGCAACTATTGGCTGCAGAGAACAGTAGAAACCAAGGTCAAAGAGGTTACAAAGGTTCAAGGGGAATCAATTACAATCTGTTCAAGGGTTGTGTATTGGCAAAGTGTTAATCAGACTATCTGGCATCTTGACTGTCTTAGCATGTGCACACTGCACCTCCCAGCATGGCACCAGTGAAGGGTGTTGGCACAACCCCATTGGATAATTTGAACTCAGCATGTGATTCCATTAGGTAAAAACTAGGTAAAAACGTCTTCCGCAAAGACCGTTCCCTCCGTGACTACCTGGTCAGGTCCACGCCCCCCTACGATCCACCCTCCCATTCTGGCACTTTCCCCTGCCACCGCAAGAACTGTAAAACCTGTGCCCACACCTCCTCCCTCACCTCTATCCAAGGCCCTAAAGGAGCCTTCCACATCCATCAAAGTTTTACCTGCACATCCACTAATATCATTTATTGTATCCGTTGCTACCGATGCAGTCTCCTCTACATCAGGGAGACTGGGCGCTTCCTAGCAGAGCGCTTTAGGGAACATCTCAGAGACACCCGCATCAATCAACCAAATCGCCCAGTGGCTCAACATTTCAACTCCCCCTCCCACTCTGCCGAGGACATGAAGGTGCTGGGCCTCCTTCACCGCCGCTCCCTCACCACCAGACGCATGGAAGAAGAACGCCTCATCTTCGCTACTCTCTCCCCACCCCCCCCCTCCTCTAGCTTATCTCTCCATGCTTCAGGCTCTCTGCCTTTATTCCTGATGAAGGGCTTTTGCCCGAAACGTCAATTTTGCCTGTCCTCGGATTTTGCCTGCCCTCGGATGCTGCCTGAATTGCTGTGCTCTTCCAGCACCACTAATCCAGAATGTGATTCCATTAGCCAAAGGGCACAGAACATACTGGAAGGTGGGGAAGGATAAAAACACACACACCTGGAAGCCAGCCCCTTAGCTAAGATTTAGTGTAGATTCAGTGAAGACTTGCAAGGAAAACTCATGGCAGAACACAGCCCAGGAGAAGATTTGTGATGACCTGTGAGACCCACATTCATGGAAGAGAGCAAGCCCTTTGCTGCAGATGAAGGAAATTCCAGTGGCTGAGCTGAAACGTGTAGATTGTTGCAGATAATGTCCATTCTCAGAAAGATAGAGCTAAATAGAAAGTAAATATTGTCGGTATTTGGGAATTGCTCATATAGTTTTTCAATCAGGAATATTTTGTTAATAAAATCTCAATGTACTGCAAACCCAAAGCATGTGTCCCCTTGTCTGCCTCACCAACAACAGCTCTTGGTTAAAGTGTTTTTAATACATAAACTGATCAAAGTGTCTAAAGCATGACACCACTTGAGATATCAATATAAAACACTGTTTTGCACCATTGCAGGCTGACTGATAGAATTGAAGTATTAACATGAGCTGGAATACTACGTTTGCATGTTACCTCACCAAATGGTTTTCATTCCATGGAATGGGTGATGATTGGCAGGTTGAGGAGTGCAGAAGCAGAGAATTCCTGCCATATTTATTAAGATTTAAGCATTTCAAAGTAAAAAGATATAGGTAGGTATCTTTTCAGGAATTAAACGTGCTATATTTTATAACTGGCATAGAAAATGAACTGTGGTTAAAAAAAAAAATCACAATTATATAGTGTCTCATACCTGATTGATACAATATAATGGAACATCTTGACTGGATTTCAAAGAGATTATAAATGATTCATGTTTCAGAAGATGCATTGTACAATGACTCTATCAAAAATCCTGAGGCATGTAAAATTATAATACTAGTTAGAGAATGATTCTTATGTCTTAAAACAGCACTGTCCTTTGTTAATTTTACCTGTCAATTGTAACTCATTTTCTTAATAGGGGAATTCAGCGACACTGCACCCAGAGGGAAGTGATGCATGCACTTTGAAATATGAGCTGTCAGCTGCCCCCTATCTTTGACTGATGTTTCCTCTACTTTCTTAGTCTTCATAAACTGATACTGGAATGGGATCTTACTGTGAGATCAAATTCAGTAAGAAGGAAAGAATACTTGGCATTTATTTAACATCTTTCACAATATTTCCCAAAGAGCTTGGTTGCTAATTAAGTCCTTTCAAGTGCAATCACCATTCTGGAAGACTCTTAAACAGGAAGTCTCACTTCTCTCTGAGAGCCTTATCTACTACTCTAGCTATCAATGACAGGAAACAAAATCTTGGATACAGTTTCCACTTCATGTCTTCATGTGGAAGTCCTTCAGTATCCCACAAAACATGGTGGTTGCAGTTGTTAGACGTCAGTCATTTCAGCTCAAGAACATCTTTGTGGGATTCCGCAGGGTAGTGACCTAGGCCCAACCATCTTCTTCTGTTCTGACAATGACCTTTCCTCGATTATAACATCAGAAGTGGAGTATTTGCTGGTCTTTGCACAATGTTCAGCACAACTTCTCAGATGCTGAAGTAGTCTATGTCAAATGATTCAAATCCTGACCATTAATCAGGTTTGAGCTGAAAAGTGACAAATATTGTTCAAATCACACAAGAGCCAGGCGATGACCATCTCCAACTTGAGAAAATTTAACTATTGCTGAAAACCCCATTGTCAATCTCCTAGGGTTATTATTGACAGAAACAGAACTGGACTCGCCATATAAATAGAGCAGGTTGGAAGCTAGGAATATGGCAGTAAATAACTCACTGCCTGACTCCCCAAAACCTGCCCCTGCATCTCCAAGGGACAGGTCAGGAGTGTCATGGAATACTCCCACTTGACTGGATGAATGTAACTCCAACAACACTCAAAAACCTTGATACCATCCAGAAAAAACAGCCTACTTTATGAACACAACATCCACAAACCTTCACTTCCTTCACCACCAACTCTGAGTAGCATCAGAAAATAACACGTACAAGATGCATTTCATAAATTCACCAAGGTTCCTTAGACAGTGCTTTTCAAACATATGACCACTACCATCCAGAAGGACAAGGACAGCAGATGACATTGGAACATCATCTTTAAACCATCATCAAGGTGGACTCAGAAATCTATCACCAATTCTTCAGTGTTATGGGGTCAAAATCATGGAACTCCCCTCCAATGCCTTTATTGGTGTGAGTAGAGCACATGGACTACAGCGATTCAAAAAGACAATTCTTTTTGAGAGAAATTGTGTATGGGCAGATATATGGACTAGACAGCAATGGCTGCATTCCATAAATGATTAAAAATAGCCTCAAGAGCTAGCACCTAGAAAGCAAGGGCAGCAGATACATGGGAATGCCGCTACGTGCAAGTTTCCCACTAAGTCACTCATCACCCTGACTAGGACGCATATCACTAATTCTTCAGTGTCACTGGGTCAATTTTCTGGAGCTTCCTCCATCACAGTTTTCTCCGTGAAACAGACTGCAGCGATCTAAGAAGGCAGCCCTCCACTACCTCCTCAAGAGCAACAAGGGATGGACACTAGATTCCCAGACAGGGAAGCCCACATACCTGAATGAATGAAGAAAATAAGCAAAACTTAACAAAAAAAAACCCAAAGGATTGCAGATACCAGAACTGAGAAACAAAAGCAGAAATTGTTGGAGAAACTCAGGAAGTCTGGCAGCATCTGTGGCGACAAAACAGAGTTAACATTTCAGGTCCAGTGAACCTTCTGCAGAGCTGATATTAGCTCAGAAAAAGTTGGTAAATATGCTGAAGATGTGCAAGAGGGGTAGTATAAAATAGGCAGGGATGGATACCAGAGAGAGAAAGAAACGATAGGGCAGCATGGTGGCTCAGTGGTTATCACTGCTGCCTCACAGTGCCAGGGACCCGGGTTTGATTCCACTATCAGTCTGCGTGGAGTTTGCACATTGTCCCCGTGTCTGCGTGCATTTCTTCCAGGTGCTCTGGTTCCCTCCCTTGGTCCAAAGATGTTCAGGTTAGGTGGCTTGGCCATGCTAAATTTGGCATAGTGTTCAGGGATGTGCAGGTTAAGTGGATTGGCAATGGGAAACGTAGGATTACAGGGACGAGGTGGATCTGGGTGAGATATTCTTCATACAGTTGGTGTGGACTTAGTGGGTCAAATTGCCTACTTCCACACCATAGGGATTCTATGATGCAGGCAAATGAATGGGCAGCCCAGTGGAATCAAATCTGTTGCGCCATTATTCAGTCAAAATTGTTTTAAAATTTTGTATTATTCAATATGATCCCCAGCAATGATATCTTCTGCCAGAATTCTTCTGGCCCAATGTCATCTGCGGTCCATGTTCCTACCAAGTGAGATCTGCTTCTCCACAATAAACTCGTTAATTTCTATTTACAAAGGGAAATGCACATGGTATCAAACACGTTTTACAGTTCTCAGGTTAGAAACAACTGCCAATTTGCACACAATAAGCTTCCAAAACAGTGATGGGATAATGGCATAATCTCTCTTTTTAATACCTTGTTGATTGAGAGATAAAATTGGCCACAATACCTTCCCTGTTCTTTTTTGAAATAACTCCACAGGAGTTTTTGAATCCCCGATACATCTCATTCAATTGACAGCACCTCTCACAGTGTAGCATCTCAGTATTTACTATTCTGTCATTGTACATTGTATTCTCAACTCTTGGAGTGAGGATGTGAACCACAATTTTCTGACTCAGAATCTGAGAGCACTACCAATTGACCCCAACGTACACACAAATTACAGGAAGATATTATTGGCTGCAAGTAATTGCAGAAAACCATGGTCAAAATAAGATATAGCTGAAAGGGAGTAGAAACTATCCTCCCACCATCACAGTTGCCAAGAAGCAAAAGATTTATAAGTCACTGAAATGTTCATTAGAAAGCAATTTCTTATCTGTGAAGTTACTCGTTAAGATATCCAGACATCCTCAGGCTCTGACAACTGGGAAACTGAGTCGAGGAAGTTGGATAGTATTTTATTTTCACTCCACCTCCTTTTCAATGGCATAAATTTGCTGTACAATTCTGGCCACAGCAAATGTTCAAACCCAATTGAACCTCTGACTAACCAGTTTACTGCTTTTTATACCATAGTCTATTCACATGTGTGGAGTAAATAGCTTTTCCTGGTGTAGGTGAAGTAAAAACACAGATTTCTGCCTACTCAGACATTCTAATCAATAAGTTGTACCCTGTATAGCTAACATTGTTTCTCAAATCTTTTGTTATTAAAGTGATTTATTTTCTATATTCAATTGATTCAATTTGTTTACCAGTATAGCCATCAACTCTATTTCAGGAATATATTTAGTCATCTGCTTTGTTAGACACTTCATTATCTCAACTTCAACTGGTTTTGCTGACATCTTGTCCACTGCAAGATGGAAGTTGCTCCAATCCCTGAGTCTGGCTTGTGACTAGTTAAGATAAAGGAAATAGCACAGAAATCTTAAAACAAAATTGAAATTCATTGAGTTTGTCTTTTCCTAGCCACTTATCACATGATATAATAACAATAGAGCTGAATCATAACAATCAATCGCTAATAATTGGACCCCAGCAGACTTGGACTTAACAAGAAAAGTGCCAGGGAAGAAGATTTTTGTGAGCAATCAGATAAGTTCTAACCTACAGGGGCATTTTCAAAAATTAATATCAGCAGAGAAAAATATGCTGGAGAAACTAAAAGGACTATAAAGTTCAATATATCCCCAGCTGAAACTTAGGATTCTGAAAACTAGAGAGAGAATGGACGTTCTGACTCCAGGTCTCCAAAGTTCCCTTGTGGAATCATCCCAGCAGGTCAGAAATTCACAAATGTGACATTACTTTTCAAGAAAGCAGGAAACAGTAAATACAGAGCAGTAGACCAGTTAGTCTGACACCTGCCATTGGGGAAAGTACTGAAATATTTGGTCAATGTTTTAACAATACTATTAGAAAATCATAGCATCTTCAGACTAAATCATAATGGTCTTAATAAAAGACTGGAATTTTATATGGAAATCATGTTTGACAAATTTAGAGATAGTTAGAACATGGAACTCCAAGATAAAGGTGAACCAGTAGAACTTGAATATCTGATTTTCCACAATGTATTTAGAGTCATAGAGTCAAAGCGAAGTACAGCACGGAAACAGACCCTTTGGTCCCACTCGTCCATGTCGACCAGATATCCCAACCCAATCTAGTCCACCTGCCAGCACCTGGCCTATATCCCTCCAGACCCTTCCTATTCATATACCCATCCAAATGCGTTTTAAATGTTGCAATTGTATTCGCCTCCACCACTTCCTCTGGCAGCTTATTCCATACATGTACCACCTTCTGTGTAAAACAATTGCCCTTTTGGTCTCTGTTATATCTTTCCCCTCTCACCCTAAAACTATGCCCTCTAGTTCTGGATTCCCCCAATCCAGGGAAGAGTCTTTGTCTGTTTATCCTATCCATGCCTCCCATGATTTTACAAACCTCTACAAGGTCACATGTCAGCCTTCGATGCTGCAGGGAAAACAGCCCCAGCCTGTTCAGCCTCTCCCGAGAGCTCAAATCCTCCAACCCTGGCAACATCCTTGTAAATCTTTTCTGAATCCTTTCAGGTTTCACAACATCCTTCCGGTAGGAAGGAGACCAGAATTACACGCAATATTCCAAAAGTGGCCTTACCAATGTCCTGCACAGCTGCAATATGACCTCGCAATTCCTGTAGTCAATACTCTGACCTATAAAGGAAAGCATACCAAGTGCCTTGTTCACTATCTTATCTACCTGCGACTCAACTTTCAAGGAGCTATGAACCTGCACTCCAAGGTCTCTTTGTTCAGCAACACTCACGAGGAACTTACCATTAAGTGTATAAGTCCTGCTAATATTTGCTTTCCCAAAATGCAGCACCTCACATTTATCTAAATTAAACTCCATCTGATACGTCTCAGCCCATTGGCCCATCTGATCAAGATTCTGTTGTAATCTGAGGTAACTTTCTTCACTGTCCACTACTCCTCCAATTCTGGTGTCATCTGCAAACTTACTAACTATACATCTTATGCTCACATCCAAATCATTTATGTAAATGATAAAAAGTACTGGATGCAGCATCGATTCTTGTGGCACTCCACTGGTCACAGGCCTCCAATCTTAAAAAAACCCTCCACCACCACCCTCTGTCTTCTACCTTCAAGCCAGTTCTGTATCCAAATGGCTAGTTCTCCCTGTATTCCACGAGATCTAATCTTGCTAACCAATCTCCCATGGGAAACGTTGTTGAACGATATAGATCACGTCCCCTGCTCTGCCCTCACCAATCCTCTTCATTGCCTCTTCAAAAAACTCAATCAAGTTTATGAGACATGATTTCCCACACACAAAGTCACGTTGACTATCCCTAATCAGTCCTTGCCTTTCCAAATACATGTACATCCTGTCTGTATTTGATAAAATGCCACACAAAAAGTCAACAGGTAAGATAGAAACGCATGATGTGTGGGAGTAATATATAAGCATGCATGGCCATTTGTCTAAGAATTAGGAAACAAAAGGGCAGGTACAATTGAAATCTTATCAGGTTGGCTGGATTAGCCTTGTGGAGAGCCAGATGGATCAGTGCTGGAACCTTGGCTAAGAACAATCTCCATTAATAATTTAGACAAAGAAGACTGATTGCATTAGGTTTGCTGGGAATACCAATCTAGATGAAAATGGAAGTTGAGAGGAGGACAGAGAGAGCAAAGCAGGTTAAGTGTGTAAGCAACATTATGGCAGATGGAGTATAATGTGGAGTGTTTTTTCAGTTTGGTTGTAAGAATAAAAAAGCAGAACATTTTTAAAAGGTGTGAAACTTGTAAATATTGATGTCCAGAAGGACTTAGGTGTGTTTATATAAGGAACTCAAAGTTAGCATTCATGTACAGCCAACAAATAGGAAGGCAAATGTTATATTTGACTTAATGAGAAAGGAATTCAAGTACACCATGAACCTAAACAAGAGGGCAGATGGGGGAGAAACAAAGATAGAAACCAAAGACAGAAAATTAAGAAGTAAAACTGGAAAGCAGGAAAATAAAATAAAGATGAGAAAGAACTGAGAAATAAAGCTAAGACAACAACAAAGCTAAAAAGACAAACAATAAGGTGGATGAATTTGCAGCAAAAATAGATGTAAACCTATTTAGACATAGGATCAAGGAAAACCCCAAGACGTTTTAATAACTATATTAAGAGCAAAAGGACTAGAAAGATATTCTAGCTCGAGATTTCAGTTGGGACAGAGGTTCTAAAATTCGTTAAGATTATTAAGGAGGAGGTGCTAGCCACTGAGCCACTGTGATGCCCAAGGTACCCCACACAATAAGACTGGCAATTAATAATTTCTCATTGTGCAGTACCTAATGTGACAATGTGTAAACAGGATGAACCATCTCCTCTGAGGATTCGTTATCTGTAATGTTTAGTGACTGCCGCTGTCTGAGTGAAAACTCTGGCAATTGGACAAGAGATGAATAAGTAGACAAAGTAATAATTTTGCAGCTGATTGTTATGAAAGTAATCATATCTCACTGTCAGTTAAAATTGCACCAGCATGACTGAGCATTGTCTACTCATGAGAGTTGTTGATGACACTGTTAAACGTGAGGATCTTCATCTTCAAATCTCCAACAATCATGGCTGCCAACACTCCACTGATTGTCAGCTCTTGTCCTTCTACATTTGTAAGCTTCTCTGTCGAGGGCCATTAAATGTGGGAAAGAACAGACCAATGAGCAACTTTGATGGCTTCTCCTACCTGTTTGATGGAGGGTATTTGGTGAGAGTGAGTTTGCAAAAGAAAACGCATGTGTGTCAGTGATGGTTGGATATTTGGAATTTGAGGAAGTTGGTGAAATTGGTGGAGGAGTAGTGACATGTGCAGTAATTGAAATGTATTATTGATTAAACAACTTCATTTTAGCTAACAAGATTACATATATCAGCAGAATTTTTAACTTTTGCGTCCAAAATTCTCTTTTAACTTTAGTTTTGTTCCTCTATTCTTTATCTAACAGCTATTATTTGTTTCTTTTCTCCAGGAAGTTTTCAGTTGTTGTCTTATGTTCATAATGCACAAATCTAATACACAAGTTGAAGATAAGACTTCAAAGAAGTTTAAAATTAAACTTTGAAGTTCTCAATAAATGTGTAATTACTTCCTATGATCGGGTACAAAGAAATTATTTCCCCTTTTCTCTGTCTTCAACAAGAGGATCAAGTTTATAATGTGGATGCTCACATGCGCAATGGATGTGGTTTCCAACAAGAGTGCAAAGAAAGTGGCAGGGATCAAGTCAAATCACATCAAACCTGCAGGAAATGTCAAATTTTGCACTGCTGGTTATTGTTCACATACTAATATCGACAGTGAGCAGCCATTTGTAGTTTTTCTTCATGATATTTCCACCAAGTGCTGTACCCAAGCCCAACAAAACTGTTCCTGTCATACTTCACCCTTTAAAAACATAACATTCTTTTTTCTGTTTTTTATGCTGAAGTCTGAAGTTATCAGAAACGATGTAACCCTTTCCCAGCCAGTTCCTGACATAGAAACATGTATTTTCAATTTTTCTTTTCACTATCTCTTTTGTATTCACTGTTCATGCACTGTTCATGCAAATTAAATTTGTCATATGAGTATCAATTCTATAATTTGTTTTTATAGGTAAGTTTTAGATTTAAAAGTTTGTTATTGATTGTCCATTGCAGTCACTTTCTCTTGTCCAGTGTGTTGGAATGTTACACCATGGTAAATAAATTTTATGTTGCCTGAAACCACCTTGGCTGAAACTTTTCTGAGTTGAGCTGTTTCGGTTAGTGTCATGAGTCAATGTTTAAAATAATATTACAAAGTTTACCTTCAATGAAACTCAATACAGCAGAAATCCAAGATTTTGAAACCAGGAATAAAATACTTCAGTTTTATATGTAATATATCAACTATTATTTCTGGGAACAGAGCATTTTGATCATTCTTGAGGGATGATATGTGATATAGGTAGTTCTAGTAAATATCATACTTCGGCAGTGTGATTTAGCTATAATGTCACTGAAGAATTCAGGAACACTTTTTTCGAGAATGCTTCCCTCTGTTTGCAATAGCGCCATTCCAGCAGCAATCGTTTCGCACGCTTCATCGTGCACATGTGCTGACGTCAGCTGCCGTCAGAGAATGTGAGAGCAGTTTCATTTCAAAAATTAAACTAATTGCTCGTTCATTGCTCTCCCTCTAAGACAAGAATATTTTGTACAATTCCAGTATAAACCCTGTATAATTCCTGCAGCACAGCGTTTCTCTTACACATACCATTTGCCTTGCTAATTTGTTCTTGTACCTGCATGTCACACAGTCTACACCGAGATTATCCTTCAATTTTGGAAGAGCTTTAACATCAAGAATGCTATTGATATTATTGCGGAGGCCTGGAGTAATGTCAGTACGGACTGCCTGCACACAGCTTGGTTGCAGCTTGTCCTGGATTTCTTTCAAGATTTTAAAGGATATGGTCATCCAGAGGAGCTCCCAAAAATCAAAGAGCGTTGTATTGCCCTTGCAAAGCTGGTTGGCTTTGAAGAAGTGGTAAGTGAGGATATTGCGGAGCAGTTTGAGTCTCAATGTGAAGACTTCTGTGCAGCCAATCCATAACAGCTTGTGGCTGAGGGGGCAGTGGAAGCTAGAGATGAAAAAGATGAAATCCAGGAGGCAGCACCATGAGAGCTTTCCACTTCCCTTTTGTCTTCTATCCTGACGGAAATTAAGAGGCAGTTGCAGCTCTTCGAGAACAATGATTACAACGCAGAATGTGACAGGGTAGCAGTATGTTCAATAAGGTATCATTTGGTACCCTATGAACAGCTTCTGCTAGATAGAAGATAAAGGACAAAGCAGCAAAAATTGGATGTCTTTTTTGAAACCAAAATAATGTCAGAAGACAATAAACCACACCCATGCACTTCTGCAACCACAACTGCACCTGAAGTTATTGATGATGATGACCCTCTGTCCCTGTATTAACAATATTTTTTCAATGTATTATGTTACTTCTATTTCATTAACAAACATGATTTAAACTTTCATTCAGATTGCACGACACTTTGTGTTAGGCTATTGGGTGATTTTTGAGCAATCATGAGTGACTTTTATTGCTGGACTAGCCCTAACCCCACCTTTCCCATCGGCCCTGTTATTTGTATTAAGTGAGATTTTGCTGGAACGCAACTACGGCATTTTAGGAGAACTACCTGCATATTGTAGAGTTTGATTTTGATTGAATGGCATGTGAGTTTTGATCTAATTCCTACTGTTTACATGAAGGAGTAGTCACTTAACTTTCAGTCTTTCTGGAACAATGAGTTTACATAGAGTCATAGAGATGTACAGCATGGAAACAGACCCTTAGGTCCAACCCGTCCATGCTGACCAGATATCCCAACTCAATCTAGTCCCACCTGCCAGCACCCGACCCATATTCCTCCAAACCCTTCCTATTCATATACCCATCCAAATGCCTCTTAAATGTTGCAATTGTTGCAGCCTCCACCACTTCCTCTGGCAGCTCATTCTATACACGTACAACCCTCTGTATGAAAACGTCGCCTGTAGGTCTCTTTTATATTTTTCCCCTCTCACCCTAAACCTATGCCGTCTAGTTCTGGATTCCCCAACCCCAGGGAAAATACTTTCTCTATTTACCCTATCCATGCCCCTCATAATTTTGTAAACCTCTATAAGGTCACCCTCTCAGCCTCCGACGACATCAGCATATGTCAGACAGCAGCTGAGTGGGGGTCCTCCCTGGAGGAATAAGTGAGTTTGTATAATGAGGGCTTTAAGATCAAGCAAGCAAATATTGAAAGGCATCAGCTTGCTTTTGTGTTTGAAAATCAGAATTGCTTTTGTTTAGCTAAGGAAAAACCCATAGATTGGAAAGTTCTTGATTTTACTTTGCAGAAGACCTGGCTGGGGTCAGACTTGAGGCTAATTCCTACTTTAGAAAAGTGTCAGTTCAGAATAGTTAGAAATTAAGTTAATCAATTGAAGAATTTTAATTTGAAAATTACAGACCAAAGGTTTCTTTTTGGTTAGAAAACCAAAAGCGTTATTTGAAGCTAAGAAAATTTAAGCTCTGTGATGAAAATATTGAAGGAAAAAGCTATCAAGCTCTCAAAACTAAGAATTGAAAAAAAGTTAATCAAACCTATAGATGGTTTGAGAAGGAAGCTGTGATATTTGAGTACCATAAAGTGATGTTGTTGGGAATGGATGAGATTATATTTTGCTGTGCATTTTAAGCTACATTATAATTAAATAGCTTAGTTTTATTTTATTTTATCTTTATTTCCTTTCTGTAATAGATTTATGTTTTAATCTTAAAACCAAATTTTTAGCATTGTGTTCTTAGTTTTCAGTGAAAAACCAGAACCTCAAGTTTTAAAAAAAGACAAACAATGGTTTATCAAGCCAGATTTCAACCTGGGATCTTTCTGGTAGTAAGATCAGCCAGGGGCATAACATGCTTTGAACACACTTTCAAAGTTAAAACTTCCTTTGACAATGTTTTTCAAGGGGAAAACTTTACCTCATTGAAAGCCAGAAATGTGGCACACACTCTTGTGGAGGTTACAGGGGTCATGGCCAACTGGTCAACCCATGCCTGGGGTCACGGAACCTAGGTTTAGAGGCGCCGCCTGTGTGTCCAACAGTGTCAAAATGCTGTCTGACAGTCATCAAAGACCTCAAATTGAGAATGGTGTCCAGTCACTGTTGAGTGACAGTGGGAAGGAATGATAGGTCGGGGTCATGGGAGAAAAGGGAGATCAGTTGTAAGGGAGGAAGGGTGATTGTGAGTGTTGATTCCTTCCCAATGCCCAGCCTCTCATTCAGGGATGGTGTACCTCTGAAATAGGGACATGCCTACTGGGAGCCGACAAGCAAACACACCAGGATTTACTTTACAACTCTCTGTATCGGGAAGCCCCGAACGTAACCTTGGATTAAGACCAATGACTGATTAACTCGACTATTACTGAACTAAATTTCCCATATAAAAATTAGAATCTTTTTTGTAATTTTGAGTGTCCCAACGGCCAAAAGTGAGTATTGACAGCTAACCACATTGAATCAGAGTGGCCAGTAGTTGGATATTTGTGGATGTATTGTACAGTTTATCATGAGCCAGAGGAAGATAGGAAGTCATCAGCCTACTCCACAGAGTAGAAAGTCTACGTGACATGTTTAAATGATCTCTGATATGCATACCCTCTCTGCAATCCAGCAGCATCCTTCCAGTTGTGTGAGTGGACTCTTTGAGATTCCACCTGTTTCTAGAACCTTCTGATATGGTCCCCTCAGGAATGATGAAGGCCTTGTGCCCAAAAGGTCGATTGTCCTGCTCCTCAGATGCTGTCTGACCAGCTGAGCTTTTCCAGCACCATGCTTTTCGACTCCAATCTCCAGTATCTGCAGCCCTCACTTTCTCCTCATTAATTACAAAGATGGCATTTAATCTGATTGTATTACAATTAGATTCCCATTGCTTCCCATCAAGCTGATTGATCTGCTATAATCTGAATTCCCTTTACATTGATCCCACCACTGGGCATCTGATAGTTCACTTCTTGCACAATTACATAACCCACTGGTCTCATTTCTCATGACTGGTCGTAGCACACAGCTTTATCCAATGACCTCTGTGGGCAGACAGGTGTTAAGACAATCTATGAGCCTTCCCACTACAGGCTCAATCAGGGTGGAAGCAAGAAAGCACCGATGACCCCACTTCTCCAACTTTCCACCTGATTAAATCTCACCACCAGTAAACCTGTGAAAAGGGAAGGTACAAGATTCCATTTTGGTCACCGTACTGTAAGTGCCAGTGAAGGTGGCATCAACAGGGCAAGTTACAAGGAAAATGAAAAGACAGCACAGGTCAACATTGTAACTAGCCAGAAATGTGATAGTATACCAGGTTTGATCTCCAGTATGAACATGGTAATCTGCAACATGGTTGCAGTTTCAAATAGATTCGAGTGTGGTGCTGGAAAAGCAGAGCAGGTCAGGCAGTCTCTGTGGAGCAGGGGAATTGACGTTTCGGGCATAAGCCCTTCATCAGGAATAAGGCTTGTGGGTCGGGGGCTGAGAGATAAATGGAAGGGGCTTGTGGCTGGGGGAATGGTAGCTGGGAATGTGATAAGTAGATGAAGGTTGGGGGGAGAAAAATTGGAGAGGAGGGGATAGGTGGGAAGAAAGATGGACACGTCAAGAGGTTGGTGCTGAGTTGGAGGCTTGGGACTGGGATAAAGTGGGTGGAGGGGAAATTAGGAAACTGGTGAAATCCACATTGATCCAGTGTTGTTGCAGGGTTCCAAGGTGGAAGATGAGGCGTTCTTCCTCCAGGCGTCGTGTGGTTATGGATTAGTGATGAAGGAGGCCCAGGACCTGCATGTCCTTGGTGATGTGAGGGG
The DNA here is from genome assembly GCF_004010195.1 of Chiloscyllium plagiosum. Lineage (NCBI taxonomy): Eukaryota > Metazoa > Chordata > Chondrichthyes > Orectolobiformes > Hemiscylliidae > Chiloscyllium > Chiloscyllium plagiosum. The sequence goes on along the minus strand of NC_057744.1, from coordinate 26,971,527 downwards.
GTTGAAATGTTCAGCCACGGGGCAGCGGGGTTGTTTAGTTCGGGTGTCCCAGAAATGTTCTCTGAAACATTCCGCAAGTTGGCATCCTGTCTCCCTGATGTAGAGGAGATCAAATCAGCTGTGTGCTACGACCAGTCATGAGAAATGAGACCAGTGGGTTATGTAATTGTGCAAGAAGTGAACTATCAGATGCCCAGTGATGGGATCAATGTAAAGGGAATTAAGATTATAGATACAGTAGATTGGTGGAAGTGTAGGTTAATTTCATCAGGAATGAAGCTTGTTGGTCAGGGGGTGCTGAGAGATAAATGAGAAGGAGTAGGGCTGGGAGAAATGTAGCTGAGAATGTGAACCTATCGCACTGTCATCTGTCTTCTCCCAGGGCCACCCTCTCCCATTTATCTCTCAGCTCCTCGGCCCACAAGTCTCATTCCTGATGAAGATCTTATGCCCAAAACATCGGTTCTCCTGTTCTTCAGATGCGGTCTGACCTGCTGTGCTTTTTCAGCACCGCTCTCTTGACTCTGATCTCCAGCATCTGCAGTCCTTACTTTCTCCTGGGAGGAGATGTAGTCCGGATAGCTGTGGGAGTCAGTGGGTTTGCAGAAGATGTCCGTGGTTAGTTGATCATCAGAGATGGAGATGGAGAGGTCCAGGAAGTGGAGGGAGGTGTCTGAGACGGTCCACTGAATTTGAGGTCAGGTTGGAAGGTGTTAGTGAATTTGTTGAACTGTTCAACCTCCTCATGGGACTACAAGGCAGCGCCGATGCAGTCACCAATTAGCAGAGGAAAAGGTGGGGAATGGTGGCAGTGTAGCTGTGGAAGATGGACTGTTTCACCTACCTGATGAAGATGCAGGCATAGCTGGGGCCCATGCGGATGCTCATTGCTCCACTTTTGGTATGGAGGAAGTGGGAGGATTGGAAGGAGAGGTTGTTGAGGGTGAGGACCATTACAGTCAGGCAAATGAAAGTGTCAGTGGAAGGGTACTGTATGGGTTGGCGTGAGAGGAATAAATGGAGGGCTTGGAAGCCTTTGTTGTGGCAGATAGATGTGTACAGGGACTGGTTGTCCATGATGAAGATAAGGCGCTGGGGGCCAGGGTAACAAAAGTTTTGGAGGAGGTGAAGGGCGGTTTAGTGTCCCAAAAGTAAGTGGGGTGTTCCTGGATGAAGGGGGACAGGACGGTGTCAATTTCTGCAGAGATCAGTTTGGTGGGTCTAGAGCAGGCTGAGACAATGGGTTGACCGGGGCAGTCAGGTTTGTGGATCTTAGGAAGAAGGTAGTATCAGGTGGTATAGGGTTCTCTGACTATGAGGTTGGAGGCTGTCAGTGGGAGATCCCCAGAGGTGGTGAGGTTATGGACAGTTTGGAAGATGATGGTTTGGTGGTGGGAGGTGAGGTTGTGGTTGAGGGGGCAGTAGGAAGACGTGTCTGTGAATTGGCACCTGGCTTCAGCAGTGTAGACATCAGTGCGCCAAACTACCACTGTGCCTCCTTGTCCACTGGTCTGATGGTGATGTTGGGGTTGGAGCAGAGGGAGTGGAGGGCTGTGCGTTGCAAGGGTGAGAGGTTGGAGTGGGTGAGGGGGTGGACAGGTTGAGGCTGTCTATGTCACGGCGGCAATTGGAAATTAACAGATCAATGGTGGGTAACAGACCAGAACAGGGTGTCCAAGTGGATGGGGTGTGTTGGATATGGAAGAAGGGGTCCTCGGAGGTAGGGTGGGAAGCTTGATGGAAAAAGTAAGCCCGGAGGTGGAGGAGGCGAAAGCAATATTCAAAGTTGCAACATGAGTCAAACTCATTCATCCAGGAGTGTAGTGGGATAAAGGTGAGGCCTTTGCTGAGGACTGATTGCTCATCCTCGGTGAGGGGGTTGTCGAGGGGAATGGTAAAACACAGCAGGGCTGGGAGCCAGGACCTGGTGTGGGATCGGAGTGGGAGTGGGGGCGGAGCCAGCCACCGAGTGGGCGTGGTTATGAGGTCAAAAGTGATGTCATCAACAGAAGTGACACTCTCCATGGGGGCGGACATGGCGCCTCTGGTGATACCCGCGAGGGTGGAAGTGATGTAGCGCATGACACTAGCGATGTTGCTGGCTGAGTTCCAGTGAGTGATGTCACTGGGGGTGGAAGTGGCTGTGGTGGTGGCAGCTGTGGGGGCGGAGTAGATATCATGTTGGATCCGGCAGCGGTGGATCTTGCAGCAAGTGCAGAGATGGTTGTCTAGACGGAGATCGTGGAGGCTTCATTGTTGGCAGTGACTGCGGTCTGTGGGGTGGCAGGGCAGAAGTGATGTCATCATTCGCCATGGTTATCATGGCTGGAGCAGCTCTGTGGCTAATGGCATCCAAGCAACACACTCTTAACACAAAATTCCGGGGTATTGTTTCTGATGTTGGCAGTGCAATAGTGGTTCACGTTAGTCCTGCATAGACGAGCCATCATCCATGCTAGAAAGCAATTTATCCTGAAGCAATAAACATTTCCACTTGAAGAGAATTGATTATGCAATCCTTCAGAATAATCGTCATAGTAACCCAGGAGTGACCTGTCGGTACCAGATGCTAGCTGACTCATCCACTCCTCCTGATAGGATTATAGAATGTCATTTTATTCAATAAAAGGACAAGAATGCACAATTTAAATAGGGCCAAGCCCATTGCGCACTTTCCTTAGCCTCAGAACTTCAGACCTAAGATACATGTAACCAGAAAGAAAAGGGTTAAAGTATTCTCATTTTCTTCTTGTGATTCAAAACACTGAAGGAAAAATATGCAAAACATGGAATATAAATGGATAGCATATTTCGGTTTGAGGTGTCTCAAAAAAGTGGCTTACCTTAAGTGCGAATGTCAGTTTGTTTTTTAAAACATCTTTGTTCTGTGCCTGCTTCGTGTTCAAGTTTATTCCACTGGAACAAATGGAAAGCCAGAATCCGCAGTGCAAATTCATAAATTATCTGCAGTCTACCAAGCTGACATATTCAAAATTGTATTTTACGATCATATTTTCTGATTGCATTCGCTGCAGATGGGTCCAATAAATATTCCATAATGCTTTGCTTTATGTAAGACCGATGGCTAATACTGTAATTAAAAGTCAGAAACAAAGATGTTAATGATTTCCTCAATTTCACTGAACTTTTCAAGCTCAATTTCACACCAAGCCTGGTGCATTACAATTCTCATATTCAATTTGCCGCATTCCCCATCTGTGATTTTCAATATCCATATGTACATTGAAGATATTGGAATAAACAGTGATGACTGTGCCTTATCTATACAAACAGAAGTAAAAATCATGATCATACATAATTTCCTAGTTTACACATTATCAATAGTGGAGCAGATAGTGATGAATATCATAGTACAAAATGCAACTAGCCAATAAATGCCTCAAGTAGTTAAGCCATAGAGAGCAGATTATCTCCTTTTAAATTTAGGAATATATTGAGTTAGTTGGTTTGTCATAACCCTTGACACCAATGAAATACTCTAAGCAGTTTGTTTTTATGTTGATTGGGCCTGATTCTTCCAGAGAAGTGAAAGCCTCAGCATTTTACACCAGGGCATCAGTTATCCTAGATTTGAGTATGCTAAGAAATTTATATTATTTTTGATTTTTTTTCTCTGGAGCTAAGTCTTTGAAAAGACCTTTATTGATTTCAATAACAAGAATTTGTATTTATATAGCACCATTAATGCACAAACTGTCTCAAGGCACTCAACAGACTTGTTTGCCAAAATACGACACTGAACTGCATCAGATCTTAAATAGACGAGCACAGACTTGACCACGTAGGTTTTAAGGAATGTCTTAAAGAGGGAACGTCAGGTGGACAGGCTGAAAGAAGGAACTTCAGGGTTTACTGTCAGGCATTTGAACAGCCACCAGTAGTGGAGTGAAGATGTTCAGGAGATCAGAGTGTGGATGAATGCAGAAATCTTGAAAGGCTGAGGGAATAGAGGAGATTACAGGGACATAGAGGGGTTTGAAACATAAGAGTTTTCACATGAAAGTCTTAATTAACCATGAGTCAATGCAACTCAGCAAACCCAGGAGTTGGATTAGATGGGACTCGGCATGAATTAAGGCATGGGCAAGATCAAGTTTAATGAGGATAAAACATGATAGGCTAACCAGTAGTGTATTGGAATCGTCAATGCTGAAGGTAACAAAGGCATCGGTTAGGATAATTCTGATAATTTCAATAAACAATGAAGGATCATGTCGTTTCAGAGTGTCAAACTGATTTTCTGCTAGTTACTAATCTCCATTTACGATTGAAATGATTTGTAGTCGATTGTTCCAGAATATTCTTATGTGAAAAGAAGCAGTGTTAGCTTTCTGCTTTTAAACTTGTTGATGTTTCTTCATAATAGGGATATTAAAACAGAATTGCAGACAACAGCAATACGTTGAACTCCCACAATAGCAATGAAAAAATGATCTCACCATCATCGTCTCTTGACCGCATATTATCATGAACAAAATTAAAAATAAAACTGAACAGGCAACAACTCTGACTCAGCTTGCTCATAAACTGAATCCCAAGATGCTTCAAGAGCCCAATCTGACAACCTAGTTAAATTATTAGTTTAACTAGATCAATTTACAACGCTTGAATTATTTAAACTTTTTAAAAAGTCATCCACAGGATGTGGACATTACAGATTAGGTGAACACTTATTGCCCATCCCCAATTGCCCAGAGGATAGTGAAAAGCCAATTACATTGCTGTGGATCTGGAGTCACATGTCATTTAGCAGATTTTCTTTCCTAAAGGGCATAAGTGAACCAAAAGGGTTTTTCCTGACAATCAATAGTAGTTTCCAGATTTTAAGGTTGTTATTCTTGCTTCCAAATTGACTTATTTTTCATTTTCCCTTTTTCAAATTCAGCCATCTGCTGTCATGGAATCTCAACATCCATCTACAGGATATTAGAGAGCTTACTGGGTTAATAGCCCAGCAATATGATCACAGGCCATTGCCTCTCTCAAACATCCAGCTGCCTGGAAGTGATTACTTTCCATAGTTACGCTGGAAATCATTTCTGAATCTGGTTGATCCCATTAATGTAACAAATGATAACTCGTGGTTCCTTTGGACCAATCAGAAAGAACTTTCATTTATTTGCACAGATGAGTATTTTTGTATCCAAATGTTTACAGTGTCAGGGCTGGGGATGGGCCAGTATTTATTGCCTCTTTGTGTTCTCAAGATCTTTCATGTCCTCAATCTTCCTTATCTCCATAACTTCCTCCAGTGCATAACCCTCTGAGCTATGCACTGTCCTCTAATTCAAAGCAAAGTAAGGGTCCAAGGAGGAGGTGGAGAAAATAAACATGAAAACCATCAATGGAGAAAAAATGTACCATGGACACTAATGGGGCTAATGGCTGCTAAGACTCTGGACATGGTGGGTTCCATTCTAGTATTTTTAGAAGAATTTGCTTCAGAGATCATGGATGCACTGCTCGTGTGGCTTCTGGAAAATAGGATTGGAAAATTGTCAAGGTTACACTCATTCAAAAAGAGAGGGAGGCGACAAAGAAAATGGTTAACTGTAGGTAAGATAACTTAATATCCTCAATTTGACAATATTAGGTAATATGCAAGCCATTTAAAAATGCATAATAAAATAAGCAGAGTAACATGACTTCATGTCATGTTACTGACAATTTGTTTTACAGTTCTTTAAGAAGGTAACAACAGGAGAAGTAAAGAAGAATCAGTAGATGAAATGTATTTAGGTTTCTAAAAGATGCTTGATAATGTGACATACACAGGGCTATTTAATAAGATCCCAGGGAGTTGAAAGTAGTACAGGAGAAAGTGAGGACTGCAGATGCTGGTGATCGGAGTTGAAAAGTGTGATGCTGGAAAAGCACAGCAGGTCAAACAGCAACCGAGGAGCTGGAGAATCAATTTCTCGGGTATAAGCCATTCATCAGGAATATGGGTTGGGGGAAAAGGGGGCTGAGAGATAAATAGGAGGGTCAGGGTGGGGGAGGGGAGATAAGAAAACTAGTGAAGTCAATGTTGATGTCATTTGGCTGAAGGGTCTGAAGGTAGAAAAATAAGCACTCTTACTCCTCAGGTGGCTTGGATTTGGCATCAGAGGAGGCCCAGGATTCGCAGGTCCTTGGTGGAGTGGGAGGAGGAGTTGAAGTGGTCAGCCACAGAGCGGTGGGGCTATATGGTGCGTATGTTGCAGAGATGTTCCCTGAAATGTCTCGCGAGTTGGCTTCCTGTCTCCCCAATGTAGAGGTGACTACATCGAGAGCAACAGACACAGCCGATGAAGTGTTTGGATATGCAGGAAAATTTCTGCCAGATGTGAAAAGATCCTTTGGAGCCTGGGATGGAAGTGAGAGGGGAGGTGTGGGCACAGGTTTTGTACCTCTTCTGTTGGCAAGAAGAAGTGCCAGGTATGGAGGGTGGGTTGGTGGGTGGGTCGTAGATATAATAAGGGAGTCATGAAGGGAATGGTCTCTGTGGGATGCAGGTAGGGATGGGGAGGGAAACACATCGCTGGCGGTGAGGTCTGATTTTACGTGGCAGAAATGATGGAGAATAATGCGTTGTATCCTGAGGTTGGTGGTGTGGAAGGGGAGGACAGGGGTGGGGGTTTCTTTCCTTGCTGTGGTTGGAGGGGTGGGGTTCAAGGATAGAGATGCGGGAAGTGCAAGAGATACAATGGAGGGCATTGTTGATCATGTGGGAGGGGAAATTGAAATAGGTCCTTGAAATAGGAGTCCATCTGGGATGTCCTGGAGTGGAATTTCTCCTCCTGGAAGCAGATACAGCAGAGGAAGTGGAATTGGGAGTAAGGGATCGCATTTTTACAGGAGGGGGTGTGGGAGAAGGTGTAGTCCAGGTAGCTGTGAGAGGCATAGGGTTTGAATTAGATGTTTGTGTTGTGACGATGTTGCTCCTTTAATAAGGTTATGGTTTCCATGGCTGTTTTTTTCAGAGAGGTCATAAAAGACACATACTCTGAAAAGTCTAAGTTGAAAGGTTTTATGGCCAGTTTGATTATAGCTAACAGATACTGCTTCAGGCAAAAGATTTTCAAGTTTTAAAAAAAACTTGATCCAACCCTCCAACTCAGCACCACCCTCTTGACGTGTCCTACCTGTCCATCTTCCTCCCCATCTCTCCAACCACAACAAGGATAGAACCTCCCTGGTCCTCCCCTTCTACCCCACCTACCTCCAGATATAACGCATTCTCCTCTGTCATTTCCGTCATGTACAATCAGACCCCACCAGCAGCGATATATTTCCCTCCCCACCCCATCTGCATTCTGCAGAGACCATTCCCTCTGTGACTCCCTTATTACGTCTACGACTCCCCCACCAATGCACCCTTGTACAATGAAAGGGGAGTGGCCAGTTTTCCCAGCTCAGCTCTACTCTGGTTTGGTTTCTGGCTATTCACTGAAAGCAGGCAGGCAGGTTTTGTGAAGCTGCTGGACCCAAAGAAGCAGGTCCATCCTGATTCTCTCTCTTTGACCTCTCTCCTGTAAGACCCTGCGTTTGATTTTACCTTTTGTACAAAGGGGTGTTTATGGGTATTGTCACAGATATTTGGAACAGCATATTATTTTGGGATGATCTGTTGCGTTTTCAGATCAGTTAAGGTATTCAGTATTCTGTTCTCTTTTTTGTGCTTCTTTCGTTAATCTTGTACATCAATTCTGTTTTGTTTAAAACTAAGTGGTTTGACCAGCTGCATGCCTTGTGCAAATATCTGTGTTCTGCCTGCTTAAAACGACTCACAAAGTTAGGGTCTGGGCTACTTCCTTGAAACGTTTGAGATAGTCTGTTCTGGCCCATAACAGTGTTGTGTCAGTCTCCAGAGATGGAGGCTGAGAGGTCCAGAAAGGGGAGGGAGGTGTCCGAAATGGTCCAGGTGAACTTAAGGCCAGGGTGGAAGGTGCTTGTGAAGTTAATGAACTGTTCAACCTTACCATGGGTGGAAAAAGTGAGGAATTGTGTAAGTGTAATTGCTGAAGATGGATTGTTCCACGTACTTGGTGAAGAGGCAGGTCCATGCGGGTGCCTCTTTGGTTTGAGGAAATCGGAGGATTCGAAGGAGAAGTTGTTGAGGGTGAGGACCAGTTCCGCCAATCGAATGAGTGTGTCAGTGGAAGGGTACTAGTTAGGTCAGCAGGAGAGGAAGACTCAGAGGACTTGGAGGCCTTCGTCATTGTAGATGGACATTTATAGGAAATTGATGTCCATGGTGAAGTTAAGGACATGGTTGGGGTCCTGAATGTATGTGGGGAGTTCCTGGACTAAGGGGGACAGAATGGTGTTGAGATATGAGGAGATAGGTTTGGTGGATCAGGAGCAGGCAGAGACGATAGGTCGCCAGGGGCAGTCAGGTAGGAGTTAAAACTGGGTGGTGCGGGGTTCCGGGATTATGACATTAGGGGCTGTGGATGAGAGATCTCTTGAGGTGATGAAGTTATAGATGGTTTTGGAGTTAATGATTTGGTGATGGGAGGTGAGATCACGGTCGAGGAGGCAGTAGGAGAGGTATCTGTGAGTTATATAGTAGTATGTATAAATTGGTTAACTTAGAGAAGACAGAGCATTAGGATAAAGAGGGCATTTTCAGAATGGCAACCTGTCATTAGTGGAATCCCCACAGGAATCAGAGCTAGGCCGCAATTATTTATAATATATGTTCATGATTTGGATGACCAAAGTGAATGTACTATCAGCAGGTTTGCTGCTGACATAATAAATATGTGGGAAGGCAAGTGGTGAGGATGACAGCAAGCAACTAAAGAAAGGTATAGGTAGGTTGAGTGAGTGGGAAGTTGAACAATGGATTACCACGCGGGATTATGCATTTTGGTATGCAGGTAGAAGAGATGAGTACCATTTTAATTGGAAAAGATTGCAGAAAGCTACAACACCGAGTCATTTTGGAGTGCTTATGCATGAAACACAAAAGGCTAACATACAAATTCAATGGGTAATAGGTAAGGTAAGAAGAATTGTTGCCCTTTATTGCAAAAAGGAATGGAATATAAAAATTGGGAACTGCTGAACATTGCTAAAACTGTACAAAACACTAGTGACACCATACCTAGAATACTGTGAGCTGTTTGGTCTCCTTATCTAAGGTGAAATGTTCTGGCATTGGAGACAGTCCAGAGATTGTTCAATTGTTTGATCCCACAAATGCAAGAGTTTTCTTATAAGGAGACATTAAGTAGGCTGGGCATTTATTCATTGGAGTTTAGAAGAATGAGAGGATATCTTATTGAAGCATGTAAGATTCTTCGTGGGGTTGGCAGCTGAAAGCTTATGGGAGAATCTGCGAACAGAGGATAGAATCTTAGAGTTGGGGGTCACCCAATTAAGATAGAGATGAGGGTGAGAGTTTTCTCTCAGACAGTAGAGAATGTATGAAATTCTTTACTTTTGCAAGCTGTTCAGGCTTATTTGTTAATTATGTTCAAGGTTAAGATAGATTGTCAGACATTAAGCGAATTTATGAAAGGTTATGGGAAAAGGCCAGAAAGTGGAAATGAGGATTATCGAAACACCCATGACCTAATTGAATGCGCTGAATGGCCTACAGCTGCTCCTATACCTTTTGCTCTTCAGAATCTGAAACAATTTGAGGAGATGGATAAAAAAATAAAAGAATGAAAAGGACATGTATTACATCGATCGATTGGAGAAACTGTTCCCATTGGTGGAAGGATCAAGAACAAAAGGTGAAAAGTTTGAGGTACTTGCCAAAGGAAACAATATTGTGTCAGGAAAATCGTTTTCATACTGCAAATGGTTAGCATCGCAAATGCACTGCCCAAGAATAGGTGGGGACAGATTTAACTATCACCTACGAGAAGTAGTTGGACTATCATATGGAAAAGAAGAATGTATCACACTCAGTAAATGAAACTTTGATGTCAAAGGAAGTCAATCTCAGCTCACCTTTGGAATTCAGTTTGAATCAAATCTGTATTGAGGTCAGGAGCTGAATGACCTTGGCGGAACCCAAACTGGGTATTACTGAGCAGATTATTGCTGAGCATGTGCTGCTTGATAGTGCTGTTGATAACACCTTCCGTCACTTTACTGATGGAGAGTAGACTCGTAGGGCGGCAATTGTCCATGTTGGATTTGTCCTACTTTCTGTGAGGAAGACATCCTTCAGCAGTTTCCACATTTACAGGTAGATGCCAGTGTAGAAGCTGTATGGAATATGGCATAATAGTATACCAAGTTCTGGTGTGCAAGTCTTCAGTATTATTGTCAGAATTTGTCAGACACCATAGCCTTTACAGTATTCCTTGCCATCATGTGAAGTGAATCAAATTTGTTGCAGATTGGCATCTGTGGTGCTACGGAGCCTGAGATGGATCAACCCCTTGGCTGAAGATTATTGCAAATGCTTCAGCCTTATCTTTTACACAGATGTGCTGGGTTTTCCCATTAAGACGGATGTATATATTTGTGCTGCCTCCTCCTCCAATGAGTTATTCTTCAGATAGCTGGTCAGAATTCACCCCACCTTATAAAACCCAGCCCCAGGTTTTAAAAATTATGATTTGTTCCACACAAAGCATATGCAATTTTCAACCTCCAATCCTGTGCAGGAACATAACGAAAGTCATCACTCATTTTTCAGTGGAATCAATAAGACAAAAATCGGATGAGTTCCATAATGGATGACTGCTCTCCTTTATCAAAAATGGCATGCATTACTTCTTAAATTTTCTCTCAGTAAAGTATGAGGAGTTAATGGAGCTTGAGCATATGATGATTGTTATCAATATTGATTATTTAGTGGGCAGCATATAGATAGCTTTATGTCTGAATCCTGAACTAAATTTCTAATATTTCTGTTGCTCACATTTAAGATTATACTCTGTCAGAGCGCGAAAGGCAATGAGGTGGTTCAGTGATGGCTTCGGTGTTCCCCTGAAATAATACAATCCCGGTGTTTCATTCGATTTGCTATTATGTCAAATATAAACTGTTTAAAATGACATCAAATCTATTTTGTGACTCCAATGATTACCATCATGGGAAGATCCTCAAACTCAGCTGGGACGTTATGAGTTTAGTCAATTGTGCCAAAGAACACCTGCAGCAAAAAAAAAGAGTGAAGTTGCCTCCATCATCGTCTCTTCAATTAAATCATCACAGATCAATAAGATGCCTTGTAAACCTTCCAAGTCTGACTTGGCAGACAGTCCAGCTCAACTTTATTTGTCACAATAGCATTGCAACATTGAACCAGCAAAATGCAACTCCAAATTTGTATGTCTAATTCTTTTAATTAAAAATCAAGCTCATTGATAGCACTTTTGGATTCATTTCACATTTGGGGTCACCTTCCTTCATAGAGTAGATTACGCATCTTTAAGGCTCCTACAATTCTTCAGGAATGCAGTATGAATTCATGAAGCAAATGCATTCAAGCTGTGCTATTAGGAAATGGATATGAATAATGAGCTGGTCAAACCATGCCTGGTATACTGCGTTTGATTTGGATCACTGCATTTCACTGCGGGTTTCTAAAAATTCATATATGTTAACATGGAAAATAAGCACAAAACGTGGCAAGGATGTTTAAAAAGAAAGGTTTCACACAATCTCTGAAAATTTGACAATTTATAAGTGGTCCCTGAGAAAGAGTTTTGGATCACAGAGTGTGTCCGTGCTGTTCTTTTCCGATTCAGTTAAACATAGTTAAAAGAGGACTCAACAATAGCAATTTACTTAAATATGAACATTTGTTAAGTAATAATAAAAAATGAAAAGATAGGGAAGAAAAAGGACTGAAGTATGACCATCTGTTAATTAATCAAAACAGATGAGAAAGGAAGGAAAAGACAACAATCTACCTCAGGCCTTCCTGTCCGCCAGGGACCCCTCGATAGAGGCTAGTCTGGAGGCTCGGTGTGTTCCTGGCACTGTTTGCAATCCCAGTCCAAGGTGAAGTCCAACGACTCGGAATGAAACTCTCCCTTTTATACAGTATAACAAACAGCCAGCACAGAAAACAGTACAGAAAAGCAAGTTTGATTATGCCGCGTGCAGGTATGTTCACAGGACTCATTCAAGGTCATGCTGCTGTCAGATATCATCAACAAGTTTAGCCATTCAACCCATCCTATACTGTAAGATATTTGGCAATAATTTTTTTAAAATTATACTAAAAAATGTGGTGGAGTTTTAACTTTCCATAATTTAAACTGGCAACTGTTCCCCATTAAAGCTAGGTATGCACTCCATAAATATCAATTGCAAAATTGGGATCATCCAGTAAATTTCAGATCTGCATTACTGTTAGATAAAGCCACTTTGGCATTTTCACCATTCTCTCTCCCAGATTTGTTTTACGGGGAAAGGAAACTTAAGCACGCAACATGAAAGTACAGCCTACAGCAATGGCAAATTTAAATGTTTCTGACAGGGGATAAGACAGCTTTTTTTCAGTGTTTTGGACCTTACTGTAATTTTTATCTTTCAAGCCAAGAGTAGTTTCTCCTGAAAGGGCTCCAGAAATTGCCAGCATGGAAATGAAGTTGTTAAACACAATCAAACACAACTTTATATTGTCCAGTTGTTTCTTTTGGGAATTTGACCGGAGATACATCATTGAGGTTGGTGAGTTGAAAACATTCAACAATGCAATCCACAATAAAGCCAACTCACTTAGGTATCTAATAGACCCTAGAGCCAGCAATCTGAAAACAAGCTTCCCCGAGCCCTAATATTGGAAGTAACAGATATGTGGCTTCTATAAAAGTATAAAAAGATTACACCCCTGCCGAGAGAGAGCACATCGCTGCTCCAGTGAGGCATGAGGCATCTCAGCAGGGCAGGATGCAGTCATGTGAAATGATAGCTATGCTGTGAGTATAACTCTCTTATTCATTTTGAATAAACAGGTTATAAGAAAACATATTGAGTTCCAGGCCTCCCATCAGCAATAACAATGTACTGTTTTGGACTGAAATACAGTCTATAACCTGCTGGTTTGACTCATGTCTCTGAATGGAAATTTAAAATCCTTTCACAGCAATTGGGAAAGCCTCCTCAGAGGAGATCTGACTGAAATGTTTGCATTCCTAAAGCATTCAGGTAAAATGTGCATTATGAGCAAATCATTTAATAAAGTAATTGGCATTTTTAATCAACTTGCACTCAAGCTCAGACGAAGGAGGTGAACAGTTAATGACTTCACAGGAAGCATGATGAATGTGTTGAAAAGATGACCCCTAGAGACAAGGATGTCAGCAGGATTAATGAGTTATTGGACATTTGTTTTGGAAAGAAAGAATTGAATGATGTGTCACAGAGATGGTTGGATGGTATTTATTGAACTTTCAGCTGGCCACATGCAATAGTAAGTTTATTTTCTTTATCAGAATTTATTGTTCAAAATCATCAACCATAGGTTAGGTGAATTGGTCATGCTAAATTGCCCATAGTATTCAGGAATGTGTAGGTTAGGTGTATTAGTCACGGTAAATGTAGAGTAATAGGGTAGAGCAATATGTCTGGGTGGGTTACTCTTCGAAGGATCGGTGTGGACTTGTTGGGCCGACTGGCCTGTTTGGGATTCTATCAAAAACGCAGAATACTCTGTTAGGTAATGAATAGGTCTCTTAGTTGGAGCAACATTGAAAGCAACAATCACATAGGAGGAGATTAACTATAATGCATGATGGGAAAACCCAGAATTCCATCATGTTCACTTTCTTTGATGGTGCATACATCTGCTGCATTAGCAACTGCAACTCCTGACCATCATTTTTTTTTCCAAGGAGCTGTTAGTTAAGGCAATAGTTGCGAAGGGGTTAATGCTCATGATATACTGGCTCCACCCATTCTATTGATGTGACACACAGTCTATGGAGATCAAGAACTTCAACTTGAGCTTTCAGAAGAAGCAGATGTATCTGCTTCCGCTCCCTTAGATGCTGGAAATCGAGATTCTGAAGAAGTGACATATTGGCCTTGAAACATTAGCTTTATTTTTTTCTCCACAGATCCTTTCAGCTCTGCTGAGTTTTTACAGCATTTTCTGTTTTCATTTTAGATCTGTAGTTTTTGCAATACCTCGCTTTTATAAGTCCCAGAAACAACGCTTGCCCAAATGTTGTATTTACTGTTATCGTGCAATGAACCTTCTTCTAATCTAAGAGCATTCTTTTGTTTCAATATTCTACAGTGATATGCTCTTCACCACTAATTGCTAAATAACTACAAGATGAAGCAAAGATGAATAAGGATTGGTGACAACAAATTATCTCCAATAACCCTCTCTCAGACCTTTATGCTGGTACAGTTGACAAATACCACAAGAAGTCAGGAGTTGCCATCTGAGAAAATAGCACATGGTTGCTGTAATACTGAGTTGATCCTCATTCTAAGGAGAAGAAATCCAAAAGAAGAAAAGAAGAAATAAGTAAGCAAGTGAGCTTGTCACTTAAAAGCATTACCATTTTCGGAAGATTCAGTAGTCAGTCCTCACCTGAAAAGTTATTCTTAACAGAGGGAGAAATAGAGTGAGCTCAGTACCCCAGAGACAAACCATCACCAAAAAAAAAACTGGTAAGAGACAGAGGGAAAGGAGCGTAGTCTATAGAAGGAGAATAAAGCAAATTACATTTAAAAGAAAGACATAGATCTTAACAGAAGTACATCTGAAGAGAGCAAGAGAGGTTCAGGAAGTAAAGTTAGATTTTGGGAAATTATTATCACTGCCATCAAAATCAGGCTTCATGAAGTGCAATCACAAGAGACAGCGCAAAAGCCAGAAAAGAAATTTATATTGGGACCGTAGAATCTCGAAGGACCCAAAGAGTTTGTTTCAGCAGGAAAAGGGTAAATTGAGAGAAATCTAGTTAAAGGGTCTAGAAGAAGAAATGTCAGGAAAATCTACAGATTCAAAAGAATCTGGAAATCTGTATTTAAGCTGCAATTTTGGCAGGAAGCCTTATAAAAACTTCATTAAAGTTTGTCAAAAATTTGTTGTAGAAAGGAATGTTTAGTGTTTAATGTCATGAGAGGAGCGAAAGCATTTTTTTTACTCAGGAAGAAGTGGGAAGACTCTATCTTCACTGCAGAAGGTGAGAAAATAATAGTAGCAACTAAAACAGAAAGCAGAACAAAATTCTAAAATGTGGAAAACCCAGTAAGCAGTACAGAGATCTGTCATTATAAAGACACAGATGCAAAGGTCTTAAAGACCATAAATCTCTGCAGAACAGCTTTTATTGACAAATTTGAAATAATATTAAAGGATACATTATTTGAATAAAATCTGACAAAGTGAATATTGTTCAGAACCTGACAAACTCTATGATCTGACAATTTAAAACTATGGTGATCACAACGTTTTAAAAATGCAGCTGTAGAACAATACTGAAATAAATACAGGTTTTAAATGCCTTCAGAATAATCAAACTGAAATTGAGAAGAAATAGAAAAATATACTTCTTAGCAGATTAAAGAATTTAAATTCATGGAGGTGATAGCTCCAAAGATACAGCATGGCCCAAAATTAAACAAGCAACTTGATATTGACCATGATTTAGAGTTGCTGGTGTTGGACTGTGGTGTAAAAAGTTAAAAATCATACAACACCAGGTTATAGTCCAATAGGTTTAATTGGAAGCACTAGCTTTTGGAGCGCTGCTCCTTCATCAGGTGGTTTATTTTTAAATTTTAAATGTATTTATTTTCAAATTTAAAATGTGAATGACAAACATTAGATAAAATATATCAAGAACTGGGATCTGTGGAGTAGTAGAACTCAAGAAAGCCTTACATCTCAATCATAACACTTAGAAACCCTTCCAACACCGAAAACAGGTACTTATTGATTGTAACTGATAACTACATTTGACATTTAAAACTTCCTCCACTTCTATTACTTCAAAGTGTTTCATTGATTACAGATTTTAAAAAAAACAGTCAATGCTTGGCTGGCTTGATTGTTTGAACTTCAACTTGGCGGCTCCATTAATTTTCAAATATAAATCAGTGTAAAAATAAACTGGACCATTAATGTCACCTACCGGCAGAAAATGGACTGTAAGGATCACTGGCTAGAATGGTATGCTGCTTGTGGTCTGGTTTGGGACACACAGGGATTGGAGGGTGCGGGGAAGGAGGGGGTGGTTGGGGGGGGGGTTGGTGTGGTTCAGTCCTCAAATGTCATAGAACGGCAGGTCACCTTTGCATTCTGCTGGTGATTTGTTAGTGGGGGAGGCTATGTGTCCTTAAGCTAAGTGATTCCCTTAAATCAGAAATTAATGCCTAATTATGGTCTTCTTTTTATAATTTGGAGATGCCGGTGTTGGACTGGGGTGTACAAAGTTAAAAATCACATGACACCAGGTTATAGTCCAACAGCTGAAAATGTGTTGCTGGAAAAGCGCAGCAGGTCAGGCAGCATCCAAGGAACAGGAGAATCGACGTTTCGGGCTGTTTTAAAAAATTCTCAAGGTCAAGGACCAGGCTCGCAGGAAAGTAGTCTGACACAGAACAAACAGCCAAGAGGCGAGTCTGCTAGAATATAAGTGTTTTATTCCCCGCAGTGTCACCACAACCAGTCTCGTACTTACAACGGGTCTGGCTTATACTCACTCTACATGTTACCAAAACTGGGAGCCGTCAGTTCTCGTAGAGCGGTTGCCAACAACCCACGCTCGGCGGTTAAACGTAACCCCGGAGCAGACTCTACCGAACTGGAGACTTCTCCAGCTGATATACCCTTTTCCAGATATAAACATTCATGTTTACATTTCTTGCGGTTGCAGGGGAAGGTGCCGGGATTGGAGGTTGGGTTGGTGGGGGGTGTGGACCTGAGGAGGGAGTCACGGAGGGAGTGGTCTTTTCGGAATGCTGAAAGCACTAGCTTTCAGAGCGCTGCTCCTTTATCAGGTGATTATCACCTGATGGAAGAGGAGCACTCTGAAAACTAGTGCTCCCAATTAAGCCTGTTGGACTATAACCTGGCGTTGTGTGATTTTTAATTCCTTTTTACATTCAGTGATATTTGACTTCTCTCAGGGGACAGAGTGACAGGATTGTTTGCCATGGAGGGACACCACGCATGTGACATCATCGTCAATTGGTGGCAGAGGGGGAGAAGATTGGGGATGATCAGGCTCCCTTTGTCCCATGGAAAACATTAACCCCTGCTCCTCCCCCTCCCTCAGATACCTCCAGCTGCTTTATTCTTAATATCATTGCACCACTTATCACCTAGGCTCAGGTATGTCTGATTATCCCCAATGATCCCAATCCCCACTTATTTGCACTTGAGGCAGGGTTCGAGGTCTGTTACAGTGCCAACAGTATCCACCACTCACAGTGGCTCGAGAGGCAGAGAGTTGCTGGCCGCCTGATGTGCTGGCAGCTCTTGGGGGTGGAGGATCCTGCTTCAGAGAAAGAGAAGCCCCATCTTCAGACAACTATTTTAGCAAACCCTATCAAACAACGGCAGTAGTGGCCAGCTAGTTCAGTAAGCAAATAGTGGGCACATGGAAAAGGCTAATGCTCCAACTGTCATCTTCATTCTCATTCTGGCTGAGCTACATTTGAGGTTCACCTGCCTACCCTGTACCTGGGAGTGAAATGGCAATGGCAAACCACTGCTGACAAAAAAACCTCAGCATGGAACATCAGTCGGAAATGAACTGAGTATATATCCTCCGCTCATCATGCTGCTGTGAGGCGATGGTGCTGCAGTAGTAATATTACTAGATCAATAATCTTAGACAACTCATCCAGTGCCCCTGGCGTCTTGCTTTCATAATGCCAGAATGCCAGCTTGCGACATGTTAACTAAAATAAAGGCATACCTTGCATTCTCACTGACCATTCAGCTTCAGAGAGGAAGATCACCCTCTCATGTGGCATCTGACCAATGAGTTGATTTAATTGTTTTTCTACTTTTCCTCTGAATCTAGCTGACTGAAATATATTTTAACCAAAATAATTCTTGCTGTGAAAGTCAGACTTTTGCATAGGGGAGAGGGATGAAGAAAATACCATGATTCTGTATCCAGGATAAGCTTCCATGAATGTTTCAGACTGAGAAACAAGAAATAACTCACAATTTATGAACATCTGTTTTGTGGTATTTAGACTTCTGGCTGAAAGTGCAATTGCATAGTTTGCTCTTAGCACCCTTTCTCAGGTCAGCTACCCTCCTCTTCAACTGAGTCTGGAAACTCCTGGATAAGTAAAACATCACCCACCCAACCATCTAACTCCTGCTTGTTCATTACACAGTTTCTTGCACCAACAGCTCCAGTACGTGCTCAGCAAAGTAGAAGATTCTTGCTCAGAAATATTGAAAGTTTGGAGACAGTGCAGCTCCTCATTGCATCCTCCATTGGCTCCATACTGCATGTGGCCAATGGAGGATGACAACACTCAATTGGTTGTAAAGGGATGTGGATGTGAAAGGTGCCATCCAAATGCAAGTTTGATGCTTCATTTGGTTTGAGCTATAGGGAGAGGTTGACTCGGCTACAATTGTTCTCCCTCGAGCATCGGAGGCTAAAGGGTGATTTTATAGAGATTTATAATATCACGAGAGTCATGGATAGGGGGAATAGGCAGTGCCTTTTCCTTGTGGCGGAGCAGTTCAGAACTAGATGGCATAGGTTTAGGGCAAGAGGGGAAATATTTAAAAGGAACCTAAGGGGAAACTTTTTCATGCAGTGTGGTACATGTATAGAATGAGCTGCCAGAAGAAGTGGAGGAGGCTTACAATTAACACCATTTAAAAGGCATCTGGATGGGTGTATGAATAGTAAGGGTTTAGTGAGATACTGGCCAAGTGCTGGCAAATGGGACTCGAACAGTTTAGCATATCTGGTCGGCATGGACAAAAGTTGGAGCAAAGTGTCTGTTTCCATGCTGAACATCTCTATGACTCTATGACTTTATAAATCAATCCTCACTCTATTTCTATGATGACAGGATTTAGTGGGGCAATTTAGTTCCTTAATTCTTGAGGCATTAAGGTTTAATATTGGTAACAGAGAGGCCTGTCAAAATTAAACTATTAGCACATCCTGTTTGACTTCAGTATTTTGTGCCATTGCATTGAACATTTGTTTGAGTGTATGGACTTCACTCCCAGAAAGTTTATCTTGTAATTCCCTTTCAGTAAGAATTACAGTATCTATTCCCCAATTTTGAATACTCCAGTAACATTTCTCAGTAAACAGCTGCCTTGTCCTATCCAACTTTCTTGCAATTTTTAAGGCGGTTCATTGTTGCAGATCATAGATTCAGATGCTTTATTACAAGACTGTGTGGTATTAAAGTATAAGGCTGATTGTTGTCAACACTTACCTGGATGTCAGTCTGTTGGAACTGATTACCTACTTGGTTCTGAATCTGTCTAGATTTCCTTCCAGATTATTGACAGAACAATGAAGATGAAAATCCACCCCATGTGTTTTACTGCAGCCCCAGGAAACTATAAAATGGTGTGTTGGAAAACTAACTCAATACCATTAAGCTACAGTCAGTTAATCTCTCTGCAGCATGCTTCTGTTGTTTCTAGGCTTAAGTGTCAATAACAAGCTGCTCAATGAAGGAAAGCATGTGATGGTAACATTTAAACATATTAGATGCCACAACAGGAAGCTCAATAGTTGCAGTTCGTGCAGTCAAAGCCTCTGTTCACCTAAAACAACACAGCATTAAAGCTGTTTCTTTTCAATAATGTTGATGTAAGGTGCATTGTTAGTGAAAAATAAAACTTATTCTCCCAAAATCTTTCAAGGTGATATGCAAATTTCCAAATGTTGAATGTTTCAGGGAGTTTTGTTTTGGAGTGATTTTGAATGTGCTCTGTTGGCTTTCATTCTCATGTGCTTTAGCGATTAGCAATTACAGCAAGCCAGAGACCTCTTACTTTCTGACAGTGTGAAAATATAGTGATGACTACATGTTTTCACATTTCCATGAAAGACCCAGAACAAGGCTGAAAAATATTGCAGGAAATACTAAATGGAGAGAATGAGAAAGATTGGACTTGAGAGAAGAAGCAGCTCACCTTTGGCACTACTTACGACACATGAATGCATAGATCAAAAATTAATTTTGGAAATGGGCTCCTGATGCTGCATCCTAAATACATTATATTTAAAACCTCATGCCTGACAGATTTTAACTTCATGGAGAGTTGAAAGTTAGTGAAGGGAGAGGAAGTGTTTCTCGATGAAGGAAGAAGCCAGTTTCCTCAAAAGGCAAATTTTGCCACTAAATGTGAATTAGAATTCTGATCAAAACAGTTACAAAGGTTATATAAATGATTTGGATGTAAATGTAGGAGGAATGGTTAATACGTCTGCAGATGACACCAAAATAGGTGGTGCAGTGGACAGTGAAGAAGATTACCTCAGAGTACAATGGGATCTGGATCAGTTGGACCAATGGGTTAAGGAGTGGCAGATGCAGTTTAATTTAGATAAATGTGAGGTGTTGCATTGTGGCAAGGAAAATCAGGGAAAGACTTATACATTTAGTGGTAGGGTCCTATGGAGTGTTGCTGAACAAAGAGATCTTTGGGGGTAGGTTTATGGTTCTTTGAAGACAGAGTCACAGGAGTAGGGTAGTGAAGAAGGTGTTTGGTGCACTTACATTTATTGGTCAGTGCATTGAGTATGGGAGCTAGGATTTCTTGTTGCAGCTGTACAAGCCATTGGTTTGGTCACTTTTGGAATACAGCATTCAATTGTGGTCTCACTGCTGCAGGAAAGATGTTGTTAAACCTGAAAGGGTGCAGAAAAGATGTACAAGGATGTTGGCAGGGTTGGAGGGTTTGAGCTATAGGGAGGCTAAAAATAGCCTAGGGCTATTTTCCCTGGAGCTTTGGGGGTTTGGAGTTGAGCTTATAGAGGTTTATAAAATCATGAAGGGCATCGATAGGGTGAATAATCAAGATCTTCTTTTCCCAGAATAGTGTAGTCCAAAATGAGAGGGCATAGGTTTAAGGTGAGAGGAGAAGGTTATTAAAGAGATCTGAGGCACAACGTTTTCACACAGGGGGTGGTGTATGTATGGAATGAACTGCCAGAGGACATGGTGGAGGCTGGTACAATTACAACATTGAAAAGGCATCTGTATGGTTTATGAATAGGAAGGGTGGAGAAGGATATGGGCCAAGTGTTGCCAAATGGGACGAGATTAACTTGGGATTTCTGGTCAGCATGGATGATTTGGACTGAAGGGTCTGCTTCTGTGTTGTACAACTCTATGATTCTATGACTCTAATCAATGGAGAGTTATCGTCTTCCGACAGAATGGAAAATTTGTCTTTGTCTAAAAAAATCAAATCTAGTTACTTTATACCATTAAAAACTATAGGATTATAGAACATAATATTTCATAAACACAGAAATTGTTAAGTGCTTTTAACAATATTTAAGGAGATGGTAAATCACTGAAGTTTAATTGTAGAACTTTTAAGTTCACCGGAGTTTTAAAGAATGAGAGGTGATCTCATTGAAACAGTTATTCTTAAGTGTTGACGGTGTAAATGCTGAGAGGATGTTTCTCCTTATGGAATGGTATAGGGCCAGTGGGCACAGTCTTTGGACAGAGAGGTACCAATTCAATTCTGACATGACGAGGAAATTCCTCTCTCAGCGGATTGTGAGTCTTTGTATCTCCTTGCTCAGAAAGCTGAAGGGGCAGAGTCCTTGTGAATATTGAAGGCTGAGCGAGGTAGAAGTCAAGGGTTATGGGGAAAAGACAGAAAATGGACGTGATGCATGTTGGATTAGCCTTGATCCTACTGAATGAGCTCAAATGGCCTACACCTGTTCCTGTTTATCAAGGTCTTCAGGTCTTAACTATCAAAATTAGTCGTTGCAAATAATGGTTATTACAAGAAATCACCTTTTGTTCTAAATGCATTAGCTTGTTCACTCTGTCTGTTACTTTCTTTCCTTTTTCTCATTTTTCCTCTCTCTTGTATTTTTCTTTTCTTTCTGTCCTGTCTTTTATCTTGGCTGGGAGCAGAGTAGGGGGGTCAATGTAAGTTTGCTCACTGAGCCGCAAGGTTCATTTCCAGACATTTCGTTACCCTACTTGGTAACATCTTCAGTGGGCCTCTTTGAAACCCAAACACATAAATAGAATTCAGGAATTTTCAGCATTGCTTCACCTGAGGCCCATTGAAGATGTTACCTAGTAGGTTAAAAAAATCTCTGAAATGAACCTTGCAGCTCAGCAAGCAAACCTACATCCAAAACCTCAACCCGAGGTACAAATCTTCTCAAAACTCGCTTTGAGTACAGGGTGGCCAATAGGCCTGGAATGGAGGTGGCCAGTGTGCCTGGAGTGGGGTTGGCCAGCAGCCTTGAGCAGGAATGGTAGCCAGTGACCCAGAGCAAAGTGGAGATGGCCAGTGGGCCAGAGCGAAGTAGAGATGGCCAGTGGGCCAGAGAGAAGATGGCTACTGGTTGGCAATTTCTGACTTCCAGTCAGACAATGTGGAAGCCCTTATAGAACGACTGTAATGTCTATTCAAAGTTTGGGTGAAGATTTGTAGCTCGGGTGCTCGTTGTTGTGGTTCTGTCTGCCGAGCTGGCAATTTTTGTTGCAAACGTTTCGTCCCCTGACTAGGTGACATCCTCAGTGCTTGGGAGCCTCCTGTGAAGCGCTTCTGTGATCTTTCCTCTGGCATTTATAGTGGCCTGTCCCTGCCGCTTCCGGTTGTCAGTTTCAGCTGTCTGCTGTAGTGGCCGGTATATTGGGTCCAGGTCGATGTGTTTGTTGATGGAGTTTGTGGATGAGTGCCATGCTTCTAGGAATTCCCTGGCTGTTCTTTGTTTCGCTTGCCCTATAATGGTAGTGTTGTCCCAGCTATCCCTAGTAGCCACACACGCAGACGACAAGCAACATGAATTCGACTAGGACAACACTACCATTATAGGGCAAGCCAAACAAAGAACAGCCAGGGAATTCCTAGAAGCATGGCACTCATCCACAAACTCCATCAACAAACACATCGACCTGGACCCAATATACCGGCCACTACAGCGGACAGCTGAAACTGACAACCAGAAGCGGCAGGGACAGGCCACTAGAAAGGCCGGAGGAAAGATCACAGAAGTGCTTCACAGGAGGCTCCCAAGCACTAAGGATGTCACCTAGACAGGGACGAAACGTTTTCAACAAAAATTGTAATGTCTATCTTTTTACCTTGATTTCTTATTTTCCTAACTTATACTGTGTACATTTGTAATGTATGTAATTTGTTTTCATTATTTTCACTATTTTTGTGCCTACGATTTGTATCCAAGAGAGCGTGGTATGTTAGTGACATTGTACGTTTTTCACTGTACACCTGTATTTTTGTATTGTGAGTTTACATGATAATCAGCCTAATTCAAATTCTCATTATAATTTGTGACTAAATTTCATATCCATTTCCAATGGAAAGAATCTTCTTTTAAGGAGTGATTTAACCAATCTCTGCCATATGTATTTTGTGCTTGTTTTCAAAACAATTTCTGAGGTGCCTTCAGAGAACAATATCTTGGCGGCTTAACTGGATATTTATGATCCAGGAACAATGCATTTTTATAAAGACATGTTGTAAATCGATAGGGAATACATTACCTCTCAATGGCAACAGTGTTCAAAGGAAACAAAGGCTTTTTCAGTGATGATATCAATAATCTTGTTGAGGTATCTATCACATTAACCAGCTTCCATGCAAAAAAAAATCAAAATGCGCAAAAGCTCGAATTGCTCAAGAGGTTTTTGAACAGCTGGAAAAATTCCGCTGCTAAAATGTCTTTCTTACGCTTTCGACCTTCATTTGGGATTAACCCTTCAGAGGTATAAGTGAGGCTTCCAAGGAACTGAAGAAGAAAATGTTGTCGGTGGAACTCAAAGGATCTGAAAGGGTTAACACTGATGAGTGCCATAAGCACCATCCACTCTGATGATGTCGCATGGATTTGTGTGCACACCTGTTAAGATCTCAAAGGGACTTAATGCCTGATTGCTCTTCAAAATCTCTGCAAATATTAGCGCAGAGGTCACTAGTCTTCTCAAAGTTAGTTTTTGTTTTTCGATGATTAAGCCAATAAATCCCAACTCTTATCACCTTGCTCGGCCCTTTCTCCACTGCCACCAGAATTCCCGTAAAATCTTTAAATCCAAAGAACATACTAAACTGTTTTCTTCACTTCCAATAAATCACATAGAACATAACACTTTTCAATCCAGAAAATGACCAATTATTATTGTAGCCTGATTATTATAGAAATATGTATTCCTGACACCCTGTAATTTCCAAGAGTGGTGGCATCAGCCTTCATCATGAGCAACAGTTTAATCCATTTGGCAAGCTGGCTTGATCATATAAAATGACAACACAGGTTGCTTATAGAAGAAACCCAAAATGTTGCAAAAAGCATACCAATACTCACACAACATTTGCTTCAAACCTGATATATGACTCTCTAGCCTCAAATAACACTGATCTGTCTAAAATTTATCTTTCTTGTACACCCTGTGCAATATTACCTGTATGTCTCCATCTAAATCTTTTGTTCTGTACATCTGTACTATGATCTGCCAGTACTGCTCAGAAACAAAGCTTTTTGCTGTACTTCAGTACACATGGCAATCAATCTATCACACAAACTGACACCTTGAAGGAGTTTCACCCTACCATTTAGTGGCACTTCATTCCTTCAACTCTCTCTTTGAAAACTAGTAACCAGAGTGGTAAGCAACATAAGGATTTCCTGAAAGACTTGTTTGCAGTTCCACTGTATAATTGTTTCTTTTCTGAGCTTTGATCCATGTGCAGGGAAAGTTGGAATAGCATCACGTGATGCCGAATGACTTGTGACCCATGCATACAACAAAAATTATGTAGTAATTGATGGAAATGAAATTACTATACATTGCATTTTGAGCATTTTTAGTTGACTTGGTTTTTCTTTGTTGTTGTATTCTTCTCCCAAAGCTGGATGAGATGTGATACTTGTAAAGATATTTGCCCTGTGTCATTGGTGATGCTCAATCTGACAGCATTGGGACAAGCAGCAATGAATCAGTATTGTATACCCTGGATTTTGTATTCAAGTTTCTAACAATAGTCAGAATGTGTTTGGCAAGGTTATACACCAAGTGAATCACGACTTGCTTAATATGCATTTATGCAAATTACTATGCTCAAACAGGTGCCAGACTTAATTAATACTACTTTTACAAGGAAGGTTTAATGCTCTGACTACACCCGATGTCAAGCATTTCAAAGCCAAAAATCACAAGGGGATGATTTTAACTTTGAACGGTTTCCAGATTAAGGGTGGGAACAGTGCTCACACTGTGCCTGCTGGGAATCTTTGCCAGAAGTCCAAAGCCAGTGTCAAGTGTAATTTATTTACCACTGCTGAGGTACCAGCTCTCTTCCAGTGTTCACAGAGAGCACAACTACTGCATGAGGGTGGGGTGTGACTGTGTGGGGAACATACTCCCAAATCCACAGCTACCTAGGGCCACTCACGTAAGACTCCATTGAAAATTCCACTGGGAATAGACTGCAGCTGGGAACAATAAGAACACATATTTGTGATGGGAAGAAGCTAAACCAAAACTGGTGTCAAAATGTTTTATGCCTGCCTCAAAGACAATGATGAAAAAAAACAAAAATAGAAATTGTTGGAAGAGCTCAGCAGGTATGGCAGCATCTGTGGAAAGCAATCAGAGTTTCAGGTTGACTGACCCTTCTTCAGAACCAGTTCTGACTCGAAACATTAACACTGATTTCTCTCCACAGATGCTGCCAAACCTGCTGAGTTTTCCCAGCGATTTCTGTTTTTGTTTCTGATATACATTTTCCGCGGTACTTTCAGTTTTTATGGAGGATAAAATGCATCTGTTCAGCTATTGGTCTCTCTCTCACACATGGTCACACCTTGCTTCACTTAGATCATGTCCAAGACCACATTTTCCTGACCATTGAGATTGTAAAACAGGCAATAGCCATTTCATTTTCTTTGTTGATCGTCTTGCTGCAAATTTCAGGTGAATGTGACAGACAGTTAATCCACGGTGGAATTCTCCATTATAGGATCACCAATAAGATGTAATTGTTTCCCTGAACAGTTGGTTGTCAAAAGATAATAGTACAAGTTGAAAGATTTTGGTGAAGAAAGCCCTTGAATTTTTATTACATTGCAATCCTGCTGTGTTTCCTGTTTTTACCATCAGTGGATCCTTAGCTGATTAAGCTTACCTCAATATCTGACTCTCACTCAGTGTGACAAAAAAATGAAGAAATAATTTCCTATGCACCCCTAAATTCAAGCAATTGATGTATAGTGTCCTGAAGGAACTGATTCCTGTCATATCAAGCACTTTCTCTTATTTGTTGTTGCTGGCCACCTGACATGTAAAGAAGGTTTTTGCAAGGATACCAGTGGATGTCATAGTAAGTGAAAGTATTATCTAAATGTTTGCAAAATTCCAATAAGTGGAAGTGTCTGAGAAACACTAAGTCTTTTAAAGAGGATTCCTGCCTTTAGCTTCTAATGACTGACGTGTAGACACACATACACACACACACACAGACACACACACCACTGAGGCACAACAATTAATTGTTTGAGATTAATTTAGCATGGTTCTTAAAACTATATAAAAAAAGACAGGGGTGATCATGGATGTCACTCAATTTCAAATTTGAAGAAGCAAAATTGTGACTGATTATGTTGTCACACGGAGCCTGGTGCAGATAATTTGCTTCTTCTAGGAAATGAAAACAAAGTCTGAAACCAAAACAGAAAGTGAAAGGGAAAAGTTTGGTTTGTCCTGAGGCATCTAAGGAGAGAATGGACAAGACAGCCCTTCAAAAAAAGACTGAAATAAGTTACTGATCAATTGTACTTTTTAAAAAATGATGAAACAAAATAAAGAGGATCACGCTAACACAAGGACACACATTCATATACAAATTTACACACACACAAACACACATTTATAATATAATATGCACGTAACCACATAGACACACAAACTTACAGGAGAAGAAGAATGACCCGTGAAGTGTAAAACCAAAAACAGAACATGTGTAAGCAATAGAAGAGCTAATAGCAGATGGTTCACATTCGATCTGGTTTTTAATTACTTTATGAATCTTCTCTGGATCATTTTTAATTGTCCATGGAGAGCCCAGATGATTCATTCTGCAAAGCCCTTCTTCTGCCAATACAAGTGGATTTTTCAGAGATCTCTTCTTAGGACCATTTATCACTTGATTTGTAAAATGAAGCTATGTATGTTTATTAAATAGCAGTAATTTGGTGATGGTATCATTTACTGCCTGACTCATAGAGAACTGTTTAATTTCCATTTCTCACTGAAGGTTTTCTTTGTCATTAGTGTGAAGGTCATGAATGTTTCTTTCTTTTAGATGTCTTGTTTTCCTTTTTCCATTGTGCTTAAGTTTTTCACTGTTGCTTGATTTTAATGATTTGAGACCATGCCTTTAAGAGATGGAAGCTTATCCTGGCAGCATTCTGCCACTAGGTCATGTTTGCAATAAATTGTATATGATGTCATCACACAGCCATTTTCTTTCCACACAAAATAAAAAAGACAAAGTGGCAGATCTAACTTACCATGCCATAGCTCATTGTCTTTACTTCAGCAAATCACTTATAATGCATAAAAAAGGTATTCTTTCATACGTGTATATGAACACAGCCCTCTGACTTCCAGAAGACGAAAGCCTGTAATAACCCAAAATTCTGTGCTACCAGAGCTGCTGAGCTATGATAATTGTACAACTGTATGAACACCATTATCTTTTGGAATAAATGTTAAGTCAGGATTGACTTTTAAGCTTGTAAGAAGTATGCTGATGCTTCATTTTAAAATAAAACAAAGTTATCGGGCTTCTTGCTTATAGGATAGGATGTACACTTGAGGTTGACAGGATGTAAGTTGATTAATTTTCATACTTGTACTCACATAATTTTGTTATCACTAATCTTCTGAATATTATTAAGTTTGAGACTGTTGCTAAGTTGATCTTCAGTCAGGTTTCCAAGGGACTGAGATCTTGGAGTTCTTTATTAATAGTTATTGCTGTTTATCATTGAGCTATCACTGTGATTTGATCTGCCCTTATGATCTGCTGTTGATGCAGTGTGGTGGTCTTTTACCTTTAGCAGGGTATTTTTACCTGCTTAAGCAACACTTGTGTTGGCTCCTAAATATAAAGTCTTGGATAGGGGTAATCTCATACTGAAAAATTCAATTGACATTTATCGTAGTCTTTTTTCTGCACTTAGTACAATCACAGGTGGTGCCATGCTTGGGTCAGTACTGAGCAATTTTGCTACAAACTGTAGCACACTTCACTGTGTGTCATGCTGCAAGAGCCACAATAAGATGAAGACTTACGTGTTTATAAAGTTAAAAATCACACAACACCAGGTTATAGACCAACAGGTTTATATGGAAGTGTGAGCTTTCAGTGCGCTGCTCCTTCATCAGATGATTGTGCAATATTCGATTGTGGGACACAGAATTTATAGCAAGTGTTTATAGTGTGATGTAACTGAAATTATATATTGAAAAAGACCTAGATTGTTTGTTAAGTCTCTCATCTTTTAGAATGGGCATTGTGGTTTCAGTTCTTTCATATGTAAGTCTTAACATTACAATCTCAAGTGAACTTTAACAATAGGTGTCATGTTGGCCCAGATAATACATTGCAGGTGTCAGGTGTCCTGTAAGAGGCTGTCTGTGCCCCAGTGTTCAGCCTGATTCACATCTAAAATAGGATTTACAAGAATCTTACATGGATTCATGCAGTTTTTGAGCAAAATAAAATGTAATTCTGCAAGTACAAATTCACCCCATAAACTTATATGTGTGTGTATGTGTGTGCATATGGGTGTGAGTGTGTGTTGGGGGGGGATATGAGTGACTGTGAGAGAGAATGTGTATGTGTGAGAGTGTGAGTATAAATGGGTATAAGTCTGTGAGAGGGTGCGTGTGTGCATGTGAGTGTGGGAGTGTATGTGTGAACGTATGAGAGAGAGAACTTGTGTCTGAGAGAGGGTCTCTGTGACTACATGGGACTGTAGGAGTGTGTTTGTGTGTGTGTGTATGTGTGTGTGTGGTGCAGTGCAGTGGGGTCACCTGTGGTGTGACATGAACCCAAGGGCCAGGATAAGTCCATCCTCATGGGCTCTGAATTTGGCTATCATCCACTGCTTGGCCATTTTGTGTTGTTCCTGTCAAAAAGTCGGCCTTGGACGATGGTTACCCGAAGGTCCGAGGCCGAATGTCCCAGACCGCTGAAGTGCTGTCCAACTGGGAGGGAACACTCCTGTATGTTGATGGTTGTGTGGTGTCCATTCATCCATTGCTGTATGCGACAGGTACTCATGTGACTCGACCAATGTTGTCTATCTCATACTCTACAGGCAAGGATGCCCTGAGGCATTGTACGTGGGCGAGATTGAGCAGAGGCTGTGGCAACGGATGAATGGGCACGGCACAACAATCAACAGACAGGACTGTTCCCTCCCAGTCAGAGAACACTTTAGTGACATTCAACCTCGGACCCTCAGGTGACTATCCTCCAAGGCTGACTTCAGAATGGGCAACAATGCAAAGTGTCCGAGCAGAGGCTGATAGCAAAGTTCAGTGCCCATTGGGATGGCCTCAACCAGGACCTTGGGTACATGTCACACTACAGGTGACCCCATTGCACTATACACACACGCACACACACACTCTTACAGACCCATACACTCACACAGGCCCTCTCTCATTCACAAGCTCTCTCTCATACGTTCACACATATGCTACCACACTCACACGCATACATGCACCATCTCACAGACTTACACCCCTTTACACTCGCACTCACACACATAGACCAACACACACTCACAGCCACTCATATCCCCCGCACACACATACCCACGTGCACACATACATAAGTTTGTGGGGTGAATTTATACTTGCAGAATTGCATTTTAATTTGTTCAAAAACTGCATGAATCCATGTAAGATTCTGTAAATCCTATTTTAGATTGGAATCAGTCTAAACATTGGGGCACAGACAGGGCACCTCACATCTTCAATGCTTTATCTGGCCAACAGGGCACCTATTATAAAAGTTCACTTGAGAATGTAACTTTCAGAAAGTTCTGGGATTTTCATGTGAAAGAACTGAAACCAACATGCCCATTTTAATGAGACTTAACAAACAATCTAGGTCTTTTTCAATATATGGTTTCAGTTACATCACACTGTAACCTCTTGCTATAAATTCTCTGTCCTGCAATCTAATACTGCACAACCGCCTGATGAAAGAGCAGCGCTCCGAAAGCTAGTGCTTCCAAATAAACCTGTTGGACTATAACCTGGTGCTGTGTGATTTTAAGCTTTGTATAAGACTTGGGAGTGAGACACAAGGGTTTGTATGTGTGTTGAAACTTTATTGCTGGAACAGCACAGCAGGTCAGGCAGCATCCAGGGAACAGGAGATTCGACGTTTTGGGCACTGGCCCTTCTTCAGGAATGAGCAGAGAGTGTTCAGCAGGAGAAGATAAAAGGTAGGGAGGAGGGACTTGGAGGAGGGGCGTTGGAAATGTGATAGGTGGAAAGAGGTCAAGGTGAGGGTGATAGGTCGGAGTAGGATGGAGGCGGAGAGGCCCAGTCTGGTTCACTGTGATCCTGACCTAATTAAATGTGATCCCAGTCTGCTTCACCGTGATCCTGACCTAACTATCCGTGATCCCAGTCTGTTCAGGGTTTTGGAGAAAGTGGGAGGATTGGAAAGAAAAGTTGTTCAGGGTTTTGGAGAAAGTGGGAGGATTGGAAAGAAAAGTTGTTCAGGGTTTTGGAGAAAGTGGGAGGATTGGAAAGAAAAGTTGTTCAGGGTTTTGGAGAAAGTGGGAGGATTGGAAAGAAAAGTTGTTCAGGGTTTTGGAGAAAGTGGGAGGATTGGAAAGAAAAGTTGTTCAGGGTTTTGGAGAAAGTGGGAGGATTGGAAAGAAAAGTTGTTCAGGGTTTTGGAGAAAGTGGGAGGATTGGAAAGAAAAGTTGTTCAGGGTTTTGGAGAAAGTGGGAGGATTGGAAAGAAAAGTTGTTCAGGGTTTTGGAGAAAGTGGGAGGATTGGAAAGAAAAGTTGTTCAGGGTTTTGGAGAAAGTGGGAGGATTGGAAAGAAAAGTTGTTCAGGGTTTTGGAGAAAGTGGGAGGATTGGAAAGAAAAGTTGTTCAGGGTTTTGGAGAAAGTGGGAGGATTGGAAAGAAAAGTTGTTCAGGGTTTTGGAGAAAGTGG
Organism: Chiloscyllium plagiosum; assembly: GCF_004010195.1. NCBI lineage: Eukaryota > Metazoa > Chordata > Chondrichthyes > Orectolobiformes > Hemiscylliidae > Chiloscyllium > Chiloscyllium plagiosum. The sequence goes on along the minus strand of NC_057744.1, from coordinate 26,940,159 downwards.
GAGGATTGGAAAGAAAAGTTGTTCAGGGTTTTGGAGAAAGTGGGAGGATTGGAAAGAAAAGTTGTTCAGGGTTTTGGAGAAAGTGGGAGGATTGGAAAGAAAAGTTGTTCAGGGTTTTGGAGAAAGTGGGAGGATTGGAAAGAAAAGTTGTTCAGGGTTTTGGAGAAAGTGGGAGGATTGGAAAGAAAAGTTGTTCAGGGTTTTGGAGAAAGTGGGAGGATTGGAAAGAAAAGTTGTTCAGGGTTTTGGAGAAAGTGGGAGGATTGGAAAGAAAAGTTGTTCAGGGTTTTGGAGAAAGTGGGAGGATTGGAAAGAAAAGTTGTTCAGGGTTTTGGAGAAAGTGGGAGGATTGGAAAGAAAAGTTGTTCAGGGTGAGGACCAGTTCGGTCAGTCGAAGGAGGGTGTCGGTGGAAGGGTACTTTGTATGTGTGTAACAGCTTTAGTTAAAAGAAGGTGATTGGCTAATGCTGTGCATGCCATAGGGATTTCAAGACAAGAAGCTGTGTTTTCGAGGTAGACTTCACCACTTGGAAGGTTATATAAAAACAAAAGGTGTTATAAATGCCCTTCGGTTTTGTGTCAAATAATGGTTTTACGAAGTTCTCAGGTTCTGAAGTTGATTTAAGCTACTATCTATGTATATCTGCTGCAAGCCAGTGAATGTAATGACTTCCTTTTGACATACAGGCCTCAGGCAGTTAAATCTCATGTGATCCCAATCTGCATTTCTACAATTAGCGGGTAAACTGAGCTAATGAAGGATTTCAGTGAGGCAAATCACAAAGCTTTTTTTAAGCAATAGATGTGGCTGAAGATAATGGAAATTTGGCTTATTTAAAAAAGAAAATCTTTCAAATGATTGCTCATAGCAACTCAATAAAAAAGGTTGCTTTGTTACAAATAGTAAATTTTTAAAAATCAGATTTGTTTCTCTTTAGGTCAGCTTTTAGCTGCAAAAACTGATCAGATGTGCTTTAATTCCCAGCTCAGTCTAAGTCTCTGACTTGATTCTTGTCCCTCATTGGTTGCATTCAGAGAAAATGCCTGTCAAACAACCTTTCAGAGCATCTTAGTCTAGACATTTCCTAGCGTAATATTGATTACTGGAATCGGCTAACAAGTTGTTTGCAGTCTTTGAGTTCAATGCCTCAGTCATTAGTACACTTTACTTTTCACCTCGGGGCCATTTGTTACCCCAACCATATGTGAATACTCTTTTAAACCCAATTAAAGGCAATTATTTATTTCCCAAATGCTCTTAGTGGAAAGTGATCCTGAATGTAACATTCCTGGTTTCTCATATCAGGTATTTTGTGAGAATGATAATAATAAATTGCAGGATGTTTTGAACAAAGGAATTAAACAAAAGAGAAAAGTTGCTGATGTTTGATGTGATATATCCAACATCCCCTCAGCATGAAGTAAAAAATATATGGGGAGGTCATCATGAAGAATGAAGTTGAAAATCACACAACACCAGGGTATAGTCCAACAGATTTATTTGGAAGCACTAGCTTTCGGAGTGCTGCTCCTTCTTCCGGTGGAGAATAAGATTGTAAGACACGGAATTTATTACAAAAGTTCACAGTATGATGTAACCAAAATTATACATTGAAAAAGACCTGCATTGTTTGTTAAGTCTCTCAGTTTTCAGAATGGGCATGTTTGTTTCAGTTCTTTCATATGTAAATCCCATAACTTGCTTAAAGTTACATTCTCAAGTGAACTTTAACAATCGGTGCTCTGTTGACGCAGATAGTGCACTGAAGATACACACATACACATGCACACACACTTGCACACACACATATATGTTTATGGGGTGAATTTGTACTTGCATTTTATTTTGCTCAAAAACTACATCAATCCAAGTAAACTTCTGTAAATCCTGTTTTTAGATTAGAATGAGTCTGAACATTGGGGCACAGACAGCCTCACACAGGGCACCTCACACCTTTAATGCATTATCTGGGCCAACATGGCACCAAGTGTTAAAGTTCACTTGAGAATGTAACTTTAAGAAAGTTTTAGGATTTACATATGAAATAACTGAAACCACAATGCCCATTCTAAAAGATGAGAGACTTAACAAACAATCCAGGTTTTTTTCAATATATAATTTTACATCACACTGTAAACTCATGTTATAAATTCTGTGTCCTACAATCTAATACTGCACAATCACCTGATGAAGGAGCAGAGTTCCGAAAGCTAGTGCTTCCAAATAAACCTGTTGGACTATGAGGTGGTGTGTGAATTCTAACTTTATACACTCCAGTCCAACACCAGCACCTCCAAATCATGTAGAATGAAGAAGAATATGTGCTGGCGTTGAGGTAAATGGGAGAAATATGCCAAGTGTGAAAGAATAGCCCTCACCTTTCTGTCAACCTAGAAAGGCAGGACTGTGATGGGCAGGTAACCAATCCCAGGAGGTGGATTAGCATTTTAAATACATCAATGAACCTGAAAGCCTTAGACCTTCAGTAGTTGATAAGGTAGGTGAAGCTTATCTCTCCACGCTTCAGGCTCACTGCCTTTATTCCTGATGAAGGGCTTTTGCCCGAAACGTCATTTTCGAAGCTTCTTGGATGCTGCCTGAACTGCTGTGTTCTTCCAGCACCACTAATCCAGAATCTGGTTTCCAGCATCTGCAGTCATTGTTTTTACCTCGTGAATTGTTTCTGCTAATCAGAGAATCTAAGATACAAAACTCACAAATTCAAGCGAAGAGATCAATCTTTAGGACAGCAATGAGCAGAAAGAATTTCATTCAAAATGTTATGATAATAATGCAACCAACTTTGGGCAACTGAGACTGGACAAGCATTTACAATTACAGGTCATTTGTTTAGATTGTGTACTTGACAAATGTTTGAAATCTTTACTTAGAAGTGCAATTAATAAATGTCTATATGAAGGCAACCTAATTACAATCAGTCCATTCAAGTCTCAGAAAGCTATGTTGGTAACTTCTTCAGGGTCTTACCACAACACTCCTGGTCTGGGGCAAATATTATCTCTCTCCTCAAAGATAAAATAATTTCACAAAATCTTTCCTTTCTCAGGAATATTGATCTATACACCTATCTGCATTGAAGGATTTCACAAGTCTACCAAAAGCTCAAGTCAAAACTGAAAAAAAACTGTCTTTCTTTTCTCTCTCTTGCCCTCATGTTCTCTCTCGTTTTCTCTTTCTCTCTCTCTCTCTCTCTCTCTCACTTTCTCTCGCGCTATCTTAGCTCTGCTTGTTCCCCTTAATCTTTCAAAGTCCAAGTTCCAGACATCTCAAACAAATCTTGAAGGCTCCATTATTTAATTTGATTGGTTACAAAACAATCTGAGGTAAAGAAAAATCCATCAGGAGTGTATAAAAAAATGACTATTCTGAAGTGAGGTCTCAAAAATTGTTTTTACAAGAAATCAGTATGGCTGTAGAAATACTTACAAGTTAATTATTAACATCAGACACATAGAATGCTCTCTCTTCATGAACACAAAAAATCAGATTTAGAATAAATGACGTTAAGTCAGAAATATTTTTTAGTTGTACAAATTAGCTGTCGTATTTCCTATCTTACAAGAAGGACTACACTTCAAAAGTACTGCATTACCAGTAAAATATTTTGGAAACTTTTGAGTGATGAAAGGAACTATATAAATATATACGTATCAATTAATTGGATACAGGGCTCGAGGGAATCATGCATAAATTGAGAGATAATGCTAAAATGGAAATTGTAGCAAATAATCCTGATACCCAAATTTAGATTCAGTGATCTATTGATAAGGTGATGGATTGAGTCACAGCTGAAATTCAACATTACTAAATATGAATTAATACATTTTGTTTAAAAACGTAGTAATGTTTGTTCTTGAAATACAGAAATTATTAATCAACCTGTAAAGATAAAATAATTTGGGGTTTCAAATAAAGGCAATGGAATTCTGGATTTTATAACAGCATAATATGAAAGTAAAGACCAAATCGAAAAAGTAGTAGGTATATTTTGAGACCTATACTATCAAAAGACTATCGAGAGTCTGATTTTCTTAGGAATGGAAGGCACATGCAGTTTGAATTTTTAAAAATAAATTGATGAGAGTCAATACTTTTGACAGGAGATCAGATCTTCATCAGAAATGTGGAGACATACTTTCTCTCCAGCGTGGAACAGTCAGGGACAGTCAATCCAGGCTCTCTGATTTGCAGCAGTTATTTGCTATATTTTGTAACTTAAAGGTCCAACATCACAGACTGCCACTTATAAAAGTACTGCCAAAGAGTACCTTTGTAAGTTAAATATAAGGCGACTACACTAGGCATGGAAAGGTACCAAATGGATTGGGTGCAAATTGTTTCAGGTACTAAGTAGGCAAAGTTCCAGTATGAATGGAGTTGGTGTGTCAAGTAACTAGGGTGTCAATGCAGTAGAGAGTCAGTTGGGTGAGTTACCAAATGGCTAGGGTCTAGGGTGCCAGGTGAGGCAGATTTGAGCTAAGTAGGTTCGCAGTGGGCAACACGCTGTAGGGGTCAGGTAAATGATGGAGTACTTAGGGTTTTCAGAGTCTGTAGGCATTGTTGGGCCAATGCCAGGTGTCAAATAGCAGACAGATAGGTTACACAGATACGATTCAAAGGGAAGGATAATGTCCAGCATCAAGGATGGGGAGTTTGGGTTACGGGATACACAGAATCTTGAGTCAGATCCTAGTGGACAGGCAGTGAATGCTGGTGTCAGGTCTGGGGTGGAGCAGATTAGATTACATTACAGTGTGGAAACAGGCCCTTCGGCCCAACAAGTCCACACCGACATGCCGCAGCGAAACCCACCCATACCCCTACATTTACCCCTTACCTAACACTACGGGCAATTTAGCGTGGCCAATTGACCTGGCCCTGCACATCTTTGTGACTGTGGGAGGAAACCGGAGCACCCGGAGGAAACCCACGCAGACACGGGGAGAACGTGCAAACTCCACACAGTCAGTTGCCTGAGGCGGGAATTGAACCCGGGTCTCTGGCGCTGTGAGGCAGCAGTGCTAACCACTGTGCCACCGTGCCGCCCAAAAGATGTTAGGCTTGGATGGGTGAGATGGTGTCAGGCTATACTAGAGGGATAGAGAGTTTGATTCTGTTGATGGGGAAAAGGGAGGTTGGTCTGAGTTCCCACGGGTGGAAGAGTTTGGTCCTGGGATTGGTGGAGTCTGGTGTTGGGTCCAGAGTAGGGTGTGGGAGATAGGATCAAGTTCAGAGCTGACAGAGGGTGTTGGTTTTGATAGGGGTGGTGCAAAGTCCTGAGGACTGGCGAGGGGGTATGTTGGAAACAAAAGATTCTATGTCAGGTTTAACCATTAAATTTAACAGAATAATTGGAAAAAAACTGTTTGCCCAGTATTCCCTGCTGTCTTCCCAACACCCCGCAACTACATTCCCCACCAGTGCCCTCCATCCTTGGTCTCAACCGAGTTCTGAGTTCAAATTCATTTCAATTTCTGTAATTCAACCCACTCTAAAATCAATTTCTCAGATTTAAATATAGCTCAATGCCTTGTCTTGAGAAAAAAATTCTTATAGTAAAGGTTAACAGTATGAAGGTTAGCTATAGGGTCTCATACTATTTCTAACTCTGTTTTAAACATTGGTTAGAGCCTCCTAATTGGTGTGTGTATAATGACAAGGAATCTTGCAGGAACAGTTTCATTTAATGTTGGACTAATTGAGTTTGACACGTTCAGCCAGGAAAGTTATGGACAGTACAATTATCCACAGCACACCATAAATAAAACAAAGTGTATCCCCAATCTTACTGATTTCCCAGAATTCCTGGAAAAGATGTGAGAATGGATTTGATGGGATTTGGCTGTGAAGCTCTGACTGTAATCGTTAATGATATATTCAAATGTAACAAGTTAGACAAAGACTGCGCCCAATCATGTGATAAGACCCTGCAAAGAGTTAATTGGTTTGGAAAAATAAGGAGAAAGTACAAGGAGTTGAACTGGACAAAATGGCTGGAAAAACCCACAGCAAGAACCTTTTTTTTTCAATCTACACTGATGCGGAATATCACACTGTAGAAAATTGGAGCGTCTTTCTTTGGGAATAAGGCACAGTTGAGTCACAGCCACTCAATTTTTCATTGATTATTTGTCATGCACTTCCTTATAAATGCCAACTAATACACCAAGAAGCTGAAGTGGATCACATGCAAGGAATTCAGCTAAAAATCCATCAGTGCGAGAAGCCTTCCCCTTAGGCATGTCTGTAATTGCTGCCTCAGTGGCACCAAGTTCAATCTTTCGCTAATATATCTTCATTTCCTTCTCTGTTGAACAAGCAAAAAATGATTAGAAAATGCCCAAATTATCCACTGTCAAGCATTGTTCAGACATAAAGTTATGAGCAGAACAACCTAATTTCTGCAGTGACATCCATGTGGCCAGGTTAGCCTTCAAAATCTCAATTTCTTTCATTTCTTTACATAAGTCAGGACTTCGTGCTAACCTTTCAATATTCTCATCGACATCTTGCCAACTCTGTCCCATAGCAATAAAATCTGACTAGGCTGAGTTCAACTTTCTTCTCAAAGAAAATCTATATTGCTGATTATTTAGGTGCAGATTTGGTATTATTAGGCCACAACACAAGGATTAAACTCCAATCTCTTCTGTCCCCACTCTTCATTTAATTTTCCGCACTATATGCATGTGTTTTTTGACCTACGAAAATTATTTTTTATGCCCTGAATTGTGCAAATTGCCTTATGTTTTAATTGCTCATTTAATCCTGTAAATAGGCTTCTTTCCTGATTGTTTTAAAGTTGACAATAAAATATATGTGGAAATCATTGCCACAGAAGCTAGGTTCAAGAATGTGGTGCTGGAAAAGCACAGCAGGTCAGGCAGCATCCAAGGAGCAGGAAACTTGACGTTTCAGAATTCCTGATGAAGGGCTTTTGTCCGAAATGTCGATTTTCCCGCACCTCCGATGCTGCCTGACCTGCTATGCTTTTCCAGCACCACACTCTTGACTCTAATCTCCAGCCTCTGCAGTACTCACTTTCACCTGTGGAGGCTAGGTCATTGAGTATATTTAAAACAGACACAGATAAATTCCTGATTGCCAAGGGGATCAAAGGTTACAGGGAGAAAGCAGGAAAGTCGAGTTGAAAAACCTCTCAGCCACGATTGAATGGAGGAGCAGTTTTGATGGGCCGAATGGCCAAATTTCTGCTCCTATGTCTTATAGTCTTATAGTCTTATATGGAGAAATGCTATACAGATTTTAATATGGCCAATTAGGGAATGAGGGAACTTACTTCACCTACTTCTTTCCTTGAAATCTTTTGACATTGTATTCTCATCCCCTACTCTAACTAAGGAACTGGATTTGAAGTCATCATCTTTCCCTTGGCTGAATATTGCTGTTTGCAAGACGTCACGTTCTCAAAACCTTAAGCAGAGGAGGATTTTATTTAGGCGCACTTAGAATATCGTACATAGCTTTGGTCAAAACAACACCAGAAGGATGTGGATGCTTTGGAGAGGGTACAGAAAAGGTTTACCAGGATGTTGCCTGGTATGGGGGATTTTAGATATGAAGAAAGGTTGGATAGACTGGGTTTGTTTTCACTGGAATGCAGGAGGTTGAGGGACAACTGATAGAAGTTCATAAGATTGTGAATTACATGGATAGAGTAGAAAGTATGAGGCATTTTCCCAGGATGGAGGGGTCAATTACTAGGTACACAGGTTCAAAGTGCAAGGTGGGGAGGGACGTTTAAAAGAGATGTGCAAGACAAGATTTTCACACAAAGGGTGGTGAGTGCCTGGAACATGCTGCCAAAGGAGGTGTTGGAAGAAAACACAGTAGCAGCATTCAAGAAGCACCTAAATAAATACATGAATAGGAAGGGAATAGAGGAATACAGATTCTGTAAGTGTAGACAGTTTTAGTTTGGAAGGGTAAAATGTGTTGGTTCAGGCTTGGAGGGCTGAAGGGTCTGTTCATGTGCTGTATTGTTCATTTGTTCTTTGTTTGTTCAGAGAACCCACTTTGGGGAGTGATGGGACCCTAGGCTGCTTATTGTCACCAGTGGTCAGAAGAAACCATTGCCTATTCTAGCAAGCTTCCCTCCAAATCAGAAGGCCAGTAGCTTGGTAGATTCAGCAGCACTAAGGCTAGCAGTGGCCAGAGCTGAGGCTACAAAGCCAGAGAAAGGACAGACCATCCTCAAGGCAATCTAACTCAGGCTGGAGGAAGATATTAGGAGGGGCGGACCACTGAGCACCAGTGATGTCCTAGCTTTGAGGGTGTCCAGTGCTACCAGGGTCCTCACCACGTGCCATGGAACACACATGGAAAACCCCAATAGAACCTGCTTGGTATTGCCATGTTGTGATAGGCAAAGTGCCAGCAGAGGCATAGCAACAAGGGAACATAAAAACAGCAATAGAACATTAAGCCCTATCAAGTCTGCTGTGCCATTCACTTAGATAACAGTGATCATGTCATTTTCCTGCATATCCCCTCAATGTCATTCATTTTCAGAAATCTATCAGCTGTCTGTTTCAAGCATGTTTAACAACTGAGCTTCCACAGTTCACCAGAATAGAGAATTCTCCATTGCCTATGGGAAGAAACTGTTCCTCATCTGAGTCTTAAATGGTCCACCCCTTATTCTGAGATTGTGCCGCTTGCCTGTAGATGTACCAGCCAAAGGGAGCATCTGATCTACATCCACCCTATCAAACTCTGTAAGAATTTTCTAAGTTTTAAAGAGACTGGTACTCATTCTTCAAAGATTCAGAAAATGCAGCCACATTTTCCTTTTCATGCAAATAATCTTGACGTCACAGGGTTTGGTCAAGGTGAGCCTCCATTGCATTCTCTCAATGGCAAGTAAATCCTTCCTTAGATAAGGAGACCAAAATTGTACAAAATACCCAGGTGTGATCTCACCAAGGTTTGAGACAATTGTGTCACAAGATGTTCCAATTTGTACTGAAATCCCACTGTGATGTTGACCAACATATCATTTGTCTTCCTAATCAATTGTTTCACCAGCATGACTCCTACATTCTACATGTCCTACTTTCAAATCATTTGTATGGATTTTGAATAGCTGTAGGTCTAGTACTGGCCCTTCTAATAATCCACAATAGCATTCTCATCCTGAGAATGAGCTGTTTATTCCTACTCTTTGCTTTATGTCTATACCAATTCTCAACACATTTGTGTATATTACAAAGAAGCTGGATAAGCTGGGGCATTTTTCCCTGGTGCATAGCAGGCTGAGGGATGACCTTGTAGAGGTTTACAAAATCAGGAGAGGCATAGATAAGGTGAATAGCCAAGGTTGTTTCCCCACAGTAGGGGTGTGCAAAACTAGCGAGCATGGGTTTGAGGCGAGAGGGGAAATATTTAAAAGGGATTTGAGGAGCAACATTTTCATGCAGAGAATGGTGTGTATATGAGCTGGCAGAAGAAGTGGTAGAGGTGGGTACAATTACAACTTTTAAAAGACATTTGGGCAGGGACTTGGGTAGAACAAGTGTGAGAAGGATATAGGCCAAGTGCAGGCAAATGGGACTAGTTCAGTTTAGGAAACTTGTTGGCATGATCGAATTGAGCCTAAAGGCTAATTGAGCTGAAATGCCTCTTTGACTGTATGATTCTAATACCATGGGCTTTACTTTTGTATCTTGTGAGAAAAGGTGCATAATAAATATTGTTATCAGTTGTGACTTAGATTTTAAAGTAGAGACAGATGGATTTAAGTCAGTTTTGCCAAAACAAGAAGTTGGAAATATTCTCCAAGTAGCTTTCACTTCCTGCTGGATAGCAGGGCCCAAAATTGAACAGAATATTCTAGTTGTGGCTAAACCAGAGTTTTGTAACTGCTCTTGTAGCCTCCTTTTTTTTCCAACTCTACAACTATAATTGACATAGCCTAGGATCCCTTACGTCCTTTTAACAAGATTATCTACCTGAGCTGCCCTCGACAATGCTTTGGGAACATATAGGAACAGAGGAGCAGGAGAAAGTTATTCAGAGCATGGAGTCTGCCCTCACTTTCTGGATCACGGTAGCACAGGTTTCTGTTTCTGCTCGATATTTACAATTGTACTTTTATTTTATGTTGCTTCTCCTAAAATATCATCCTCCAAATTCCTTAAGCAAGCCTGTCGATAAAGTGTCATAATAGTCTACAACATGGAAACAGGCCCTTTGGCCCAATTTCCATGCCGCCCAGTTTTCACAATTAATATATTCCCATTTGCCTGAATTTAGTCCACATCCCTCCATATCTCTCCCGTCCAGGTACCTGCTTTAATTTTTCTTAAATGATAAAATTGTACTCACTTGCACCACTACCTCTGGCACCCTCTGTGTGAAAATATTATCCCTCTGGATCCTTTTGTATCCCTCCTCTTAAACCTACGCCCTCCAGCTTTACCCTCCCCTACCAGAGGGAAAAGCTCATACCCTCCTGAAATTTATCATATCTTCCTCACAGCTCACAAAAATCCATGTTTAACATTGTTGCTAATTTTGAAATTGTGCTCTCTACAGCTAAGCCTCGGACATGAGTACATAATAAGAAAAAGACTAGTTCCAGTGCCAACCCTAATGTAATTTCACTGTCACCTTCATTCAAAGGAACAATCATTCTGTCTGTTTTTTTGCCTGTCAGTGATCTTCATAGTCATGCTGCCACAATCCCTTTTTGACATTAGCTTAAACCTTGCTCGTGTATTTTTATCAAATGTCTTTTGGAAGTTCATGTCAACCATCCAAACAGTGTTAGCTCCAACAACTAGCTCTGTCCAATCAATGGAAAACACAATCGAGTTTGTTAAATATAATTTGCTTCTAACAAAAAAAAATTCTTAATGTTTTTAACTAATAAACTATTTTGGACTTGTCCCAGTGACTAATGTTTTGCTCTGACAATCATCCCTAAAATATTTCTCAGTATTGCCCTTAAACTGACTGACTTACAGTCACTGGATTTATCTTTACATCATTTTTTTACGGAGCATCTCGCAATTCTCCAGTCCTCTGGTACCGCGCAAATTAAAGAGAGTTGAAAGTGCAGGTCAGAAACTAGGAAGACTGCTGTGAGTAACTCACCTTCTGACTCCTCAAAGCCTGTCCACCATCTAAAAGGCACAAGTCAGGAGTGTGATGAAATAATCCCCACTTGCCCCAACTTGACACCATACAGGACAAAACAACCCACTTGATTGGTACAACATCCACAAGCATCCATTCCCATCACCACTGACGTTCCGTAACAGCAGTGTGTACTATCTACAAGATGCTCCACAGAAATTCACCAAAGATCCTCAGACAGTACCTTGCAAACCACGCCCACTTCCATCTAGAAAGACAAGGGCAGCAGATAGTTGGGAACACCAGCACCCTCAAGTTGCCCTCCAAGCCACTCACCATCCTGACTTGGGAATATATCGCCGTTTCTTTGTTGTTGCTAGGTCAAAATCCTGGAATTCCTTCCCAAAGGGCATTGGGGGTCAACCCACAGCAGGTGGACGTCAGCAGTTCAAGAAGGCAGCTCAGCATCACCTTCCCAAGGGCAACTAGGGACAGGCAATAAATGCTGCCCCAGCCAGCAACACCCACATCATTCAAATGAAAGATTTTTTTTGAAAAAATGAAGGATAATTGCTCTAACATGTCCATGCTTATTTCCCTCAACATCCTCCAATAAATTCCATAACATTCTGACACTATAAATGCAGCCAGATTTTCCAATACCTTCTCTTGATCAGTTTTAGTCCATCCAGTGTCTCAGTGATCATCTTTTTCACTGCGACTTGGCCAATTATTATTTCTCAGCAAAGACAGTACAAAGTACCATTTTAATACCTCAGCCATGTCCTCTATCTCCATAAGTAGACATTTTTTGGGGGGTTTCCTCCTCATTCCCATCATTCCTCTCACTATCCATTTACAATTTATATGCTTATAAAGGATTTTTAAATTCTATTTATGTTAATTGTCTGCCATATCTCAGAATCTCTCCTTGCCTCTTGGCTTTCCTTGATTATTTATTCTCTATTATTTCTATATTAAGTCTGGTTCTCATTTGCATTCTCATCTGCCATGTGAGTACTTTTTACCATTTATCTTGCTCTCAACAATTTCCGTCATTGAGAAATATTCAGCTTTAGTTGCCTAAATCTTCCATCTCGTGAGAATGTATCACAACATTGACCAAATTCTAGTCACTGATGACATCAAAGATAATGGGGGTAGTAGGGGGATATGTTGTTGAGGTAGATGGTCAACCATAATCTAGAATGACAGAGCAGACTCAAGGGGCTGAATGGCCTACTCCAACTGTATCTGAACCATTGATCCACCTCTCGGCAGACCAATGTTTGTTCCAACTTGGTATTTCTACTGATGAGATTCCACATTGTCGGCTGGTGAAGTGTTATAGGATTATTGCTGCTAGTCTTTTTCAATAAGTTTCTATTTTCACTATTATTCACGAAACTGTATTTTCAAGTGTAACTTTGAAAATCGATAACTCTCATTGTCTCATGAGCAGTTCAGAAATTAACTTGGAAAATCAGGCTCCTGTACTGAACATAGAGTCACAGCATGGAAACAGACCCTTCGGTCCAACTTGTCCATGACGACCAGATATCCCAAGCCAATCTAGTGCCACCTGCTAGCACCTGTTCCATGTCCCTCCAAACCCTTCCTATTCATGTACCCAACCCAATGCCTTTTAAATGTTGCAATTGTACCAGCCTCCATCACTTCCTCTGGCAGCTCATTCCATACACGTACCACATCTCGTCCTGAGGTTTCAAACCCTTTGTTGTACTTTTTTTTGGCTGATTTTTCTTGCAGCCTCCAGAGACGTTTCAGAATCTTACATAGCATTGGCAATTTTCTACTCTCCATGACTTAAAATTGAAGCAGGAACCAGGTACATCAGAACCAATCCTTAAGGACAATGCAGAATAAAATGCCATCCTATCGTCATTGCAGTACTGCAATAGACCTGCCAATTTAAACAAATAAAGGACTCCGATACTCAGCAATCATCAGGATTACAAATTGCAACTTTGTAATCATCCAGTGTACAACAACAGTAACACAGCTCAGTTCCGCATCATGCAGATTTAGTAATTTCCTGCTGTGCAGTGTGGAATTGTTGCCTCATAAACCTCTTTGCTGAACTTTGCATCTAAATGCTGAGGATCTTTCTCCTGTGCAGATCAGTTGAATACAACACATTACAATCGATTTTTTTCCCCTGTTCCCAATAAGCTTCTGCACCAGGGAACCTGCTCTTTTATTTTAAGACTGAGAAAAGAACAGTACCTGTCAGACGTATTGTCTTTTGCCAAGGCTTTGCTGCAAAAATCTATGACGGACAGCTAGGTGTTATGTAACTGGTAGCAGAGTGATCACTTGTGCATGAAGCAGCTTACCTAACTTCTGCAAGTTATGAGTTAGCCCTCCTTAACGTCCTTCATAGAGGGAAACTACTATTCCAGTTTGGTCCATACTTCATGTGGAGTAACACTAAGTCAAAAGAATACAAATGATTTCTGTGAATTATCCACATCCCAGAAACAAAATACGAAATAACTCCTCCACTGCGAGAGTGAGAAGCTGGTGATTATTTGCTTCAGTTTTCAATGCTCGCCTCAATCCACCACTGTACCAGTCTCGGCACATTTAAGGTGAAACTGGTTGACTTTGATTAAAATAAGGTTCGACAATTAAATTCCTTGGATTACGTATTTCCTTTAGTACAGCTTTGTGCACCAGCATGTGCCAAATTAAACTGTCTTTCTGATAAATAATGTGTGAGGGGAAAAAGTCATATATTAAAATCTGCTTCACTGATTCTAGATTTTATACATAGGAGACAATTTTCAACACTTGTTGAGGGGCAAAGATCTTCCACACTTAAGATTCCATCTTGGTTCAGGAATTGAAGTATATGTTAAGAACTGCCATAAAAATGCATTGCAGCCTTCAAGCTTGAAGTGTCCTGTATGCATGAGAATAAACTTTCTGCTCGAATGAGCAGAGAATTACAGAGTAAACAATACTTCAATAAATGCAGATCTTCTGGTGAGCAGAGTTTGAATTTCATCCACTTGAGGTGTAGTTGATGTAATATAAAAAAGGAAACAAAACATTAATAAAACAAAAGGCTGGGTCCCCTGACCTGATACCCCCAATCTGTGTTTTTCTTTTCTTTTTGTTTTCTGTCACATTCTCCCTGATGTTGGTTATATGACTAACTGGTTGACTTGTAAATTAGGTGGGAAATGAATATAGAAAAATAAAAAGGCTGATTTTCTCTTGCACTGGGATTTTGTTAGGAAGGAAAGAGCACACTGGAGTTGAACAATAAAATGCAATGACTTGGAGGTGCCGGTGTTGGGTTGGGCTGGACAAAGTTAAAAATCACACAATACCAGATTATAGTCCAACAGGTTTATTTGGAAGCACTAGCTTTTGGAGCTGCTTCATCAGATGGTTGTCTAATAACCCATTGTGGAAGATAGACCGACTGTTGCTTCCTACTTTGGAAAATGGATGACTTGCAGTCTTCAAATTTGGCTGTTATCAGATCCTTTTACATAAATCCTTCCAGAAATAGCAAACAAAAGGAGGGCTGTTGTGGTGCAGGAATAGTGTCCCTACCTTGGAGCCAGAAGGCCCAAGTTCAAGTGCCACCTGCAACAGAGCTGTGTGATAACCTTTCTGAACAGGAAAATATCTACAAAAAAAAGGGTTCTTGTGACTCAGTGGTAGTCTACTTACATCTGCTCCCCATCTACAACAAAGGAGCCTTATTAAAGCGTTGTTTGCTCCTTAGATTGTTGGAGTTCATTAAGAAGACTGTACAGCATTTTGGCAGCTTCAGCTGGCCCTCAGAATCTCTCCTCACATGCTTTTTGAGAGAAAACAATAGTACGATTTTGATTTCAAGCCCTACTTAAATGGATATTGCCATTTCATGACCATTACTGCTGTCAAATTTCAGCGAATCCCATTAAGTCTGCACCAACCCTCTGAAACACATCCCACATCCATATTTCCCTTGGCTAACCCATCCCTACCCTGCACAATAGGGGGCAATTTAACATCACCAATTGCCTAACTTGCATATCTTTGGATTGTGGGAGGAAACCAGAGCACCCATATGAAACCCACGCAGACACATGGAGAATGTTTAAACTCCATGAAAACAGTTGCCTGAGGCTGGAATTGAACCTGGGTCCCTGGTACTGTTAGCCACCGTGCGACACTCATTGGCTTGGATGAATGTTCTGCAGACAATAGTTTAAATCACATCATGGCAGCTGCACCAATTTAAATTAATCAATTAAACATATCTGAAATAAAAATCTAGGATCATCACGGCAGCACAGTGGCCCAGTGGTTAGCACTGCTGCCTCAGAGCACCATCAACCCATGTTCAGTTCCATCCTCTGTGACTATCTGTGTAGAGTTTGCATGTTCTCTTTGTGTCTGCATGGATTTCCTCTGGGTGCTCCAGTTTTCTCCGACAGTCACAAAGATGTGCAGGTTTGGTGGATTGGCCAAGCTATACTGACTGCAGTGTGGAGGGATGTGCAGGTTAGGTGCGTTAGCCATGGGAATGCAGGGTTGCGGGGGATAGGTTTGGATGGGATGCTCTTTGGAGGGTAGTTGTGGACTTGATGGGCTGAATACTCTGCTTTCACACTGCAGGGATTCTATGAAATCAGTATTGTGGATGATTAAAACTTGAATTGCTGTATGGTTCACTAATTCTGATCTGGAATTATTCCAATCTTGGAAGTAATTCTGGTTCTGGGGAAATTCTGATTTGGAGTAACACTGATTCTTGAGTAATTTTGATCTGGAGTGAATCTGAGCCTGAAATAAACCTGGAGTGATTCTGGTCTGGAATTGTTCTGATCCTTGAGTAGCTGTAATGCTGAAATAACCCTGATTCTGGAATAAAGCTGACACGAGAATAACCTTGATCCTGAAGTAGCTTTGATTCTGGAGTAAGTTGTCAAGACGTCACCAAAACACAAGCAACAGTTGTTTTGAAAATTCTCTTGAATATCAACTGCCACAGGAGAGACAGGCAAAGTCTCAAGATCAAAGTTAGAGAGTTTTATCTCTTCTCTGAACTTCTAGGAACTCACTATGGCTTCCAATGTCACGTTCAAGAATCTGTGCACCTTTTCCTTGGTTCCAGCTCCATCCAGCAATGAGTCACCAGCCAGAACACTGTGTATGGCTCTGAAAGAATTAATGCTCATTTGAATGCAATGAGTACCACATGTGTTCTCTCATTAGAATGGAAAGGTAGTGCTGTAGAAGACAGGCCTCAGTCCACATCCTCCCAGTAATCTTTGTCATAATTAGATTACTTACAGTGTGGAAACAGGCCCTTCGGCCCAACAAGTCCACACCGACCCGCCGAAGCGCAACCCACCCAGACCCATTCCCCTACATTTACCCCTGCACCTAACACTACGGGCAATTTAGCATGGCCAATTCACCTGACTTGCACATTTTTGGACTGTGGGAGGAAACCGGAGCCACCCGGAGGAAACCCACGCAGACACGGGGAGAATGTGCAAACTCCACACAGAGAGTCGCCTGAGGCGGGAATTGGACCCGGGTCTCTGGCGCTGTGAGGCAGCAGTGCTAACCACTGTGCCACCGTGCCGCCCACAAATAATGTGGAGCATATTCTATTAAGTTGTAAACAGTTAAAGAGAAGAAATAAGCTACACCTTGTTTGTTATTCTTATTAGATCAGAAGTTTGACTACTGTTAGACGCATTAGATTGTAAAAGACCCTAAAGGATCTATGCACTGAAAAAAACACAGATGACATGCACATATGTTGATCAGTATGAGATATGAAGATTTAATTCAGCAAGACTGGTTCTAATGACATAATCAAGTTTGTAACCCCAACAATGTCCAAGCAAAGATACTGCTGATTGGCAACCGCAGTAAAATATATTGTAACTTAATGTTTTTCTTTAACTGTTTGGCATTCAAAATCGTGGCATATGTGTGTTAGTCTTCTTTTTGTGAAAGGGTTTAATAATTAATTACGTCAATTTTTTGGAACGGTGTTATTAAAGTGGCATGTGTCCGAAAAGGGTAAACTCAAGGCTTCTGGAGAATTCATGCAAGTTTCTTTATATATTGGGATTTCACGAGAGGAGGAAAAGAAATCCAGCCCTTAGCTTAGAAGTCGAGACATTTTTTTGAATTTAGTTAAAGGTTTTTGAAGTCTGTCCAAAGGTAACCTGACTGAAGTGATATATAAGAATAGTTTCTCTGAGCAAAGGAAGTTTGTTCAGAGCAGTTAAGGGAATAAGATACCCTAGAGAAGGAACATAAGAACACATGAATACAGTTACAGAAAATTGATTGGACTTGTCATATGAATACAATGATAAACAGCGCAGGTCAGAAGCTGGGAATACTGCAGTAAGTAATTCGCCTCCTGACTAACCAAAACCTGACCACCATCTACAAGTCACAATTCAGGAATGTGAGGGAATACTGCCCACATGCCTGAGTGAGAATATTGACAGTATCCAGGTGAAAGCAGCCTGCTTGATTAGCACCACATCCACAATCACCCATTTCCTACACTTCCAACACTGCATGGCAATAACATGTGCCATCTACAAGGCACATGGCAGACATCACCAAAGATTCTTCAACAGCAAGTTCCAAACCCACAATCACTGCCACCTAAAAGGACAAGGACAGCAGACACATGTGGACACCACTAAATTCAAGTTCCCTTCCAAAGCACTCATTATCCTGATTTAGAAACATACTGCTGTTCCTTTACTGTCACTAGTTCAAAATCCTGGAATTCCCCCAACAACAGTATTGTGGGTCTATCTACAGTACATGGACTGCAGCAGTTCAAGAAGCCAGTTCACCACCAACTTCTCAAGATCAACAAAGAACATAGAACAGAGAATATAGAATGTTACAGTGCAGCACAGGCCCTTCAGCCCTCGATGTTGCACCAACCTGTGAAATTAATCTGATGCCCATCAAATCTCCACTGTTCCATTATTATCCATGTGTATGTCCAATGCCCATTTAAATGCCTTTAATGTTGTTGAGTCTACTACTGTTACAGGCAAGCCATTTCCATGTTCTTACTACTCTCTGATTAAAGTAACTACCCTGATACCTGCCCTAAATCTATCACCCCTCAATTTAAAGCTATGTCCCCTCGTGTTAGCCTTCACCATCTGAGGAAAAATGATCTCACTGTCCACCCTATCTAACCCTCTCATTATCTTATACATCTTGATTTAGTCACCTCTCAACCTTCTTTCTAATGAAGACAGCTTCAGTTCCCTCAGCCTTTCCTCGAAAGACCTCCCTTCCGTATCAGGCATCATTCCAGTAAATATCCTCTGAACCCTTTCCACATCCTTCCTATAATGCAGTGACCAGAACTGTATACAATACTCCAGGTGCGGCCTTACCAGTGTCTTGTTCAGCTGAAGCTTGACCTTGTGTCTCCGAAACTCAATCCCTCTACTAATAAACGCCAACTCACTATATGCTTTCTTAACAATCCTATTAACCTTGGTGGCAACTTTCAGGGATTTATGCATCCGGACACCAAGATCTCTCTGTTCATCTACTCTGCCAAGAATTTTCCTATCAATCCAGTATTCTGCATTCCTATTGCTTCTTCCGAAGTGAACTACCTCACACTTTTCCACATTAAACTCCGTTTGCCACTTCTGCATCTTATCCATGTCCCTCTGTAACCCACAACATCCTTCGTCATAACTCTGTCGACCTTAGTGTCATCCACAAATTTACTAATCCGTCCTTTTATGCCCACATCTGGATCATTTATAAAAATGACAAACAGCAGCGATCCAAAAACAGATCCTTGCGGCACACCACTGCTAACTGAGCTCCAGGATGAACAGGGCTTTTGCCCGAAACATCGATTTTCCTGCTCCTCGGATGCTGCCTGACCTACTGTGCTTTTCCAGCACCACTCTAATCTAGACTCCTATTTCCCATCAACCACCACCTTCTCTCAGCTAGCCAATTTCTGATCCAAACCACTAAATCACCTTCAATCCCGAAACTCCGTATTTTGTGCAATAGCCTACCATGGGGAACCTTATCAAATGCCTTACTGAAGTCCGTGTACACCACATCAACAATTTTACCTTCATCCATCTGTTTTGTAAACTTCTCCAAGAACTCAATAAGGTTAGTGAGGCACAACCTACCCTTCACAAAACTGTGTTGACTATCCCTAATCAAATTATTCCTTTCCAGATGATAATAAATCCTATCTCTTATCACCTTTTCCGACACCTTACCCACAACCGAAGTAAGGTTCACAGGCCTATAATTAGCCGAGTTGTCCTGACTCCCCTTCTTAAACAAAGGAACAACATTTGCTATCTTTCAGTCTTCTGGCACTACTCCTGTCGACAATGACGACATAAAGATCGAAGCCAAAGCCTCGGCAATCTCCTCCCTGGCTTCCCAGAGAATCTGAGGATAAATCCCTTGCGGCCCAGGGGTCTTATGTATTTTCAGATCTTCCAAAATTGCTAAAACCTCCCCTTTGTCAACCTCAATCCCGTCTAATCTTGTAGCCTGTATCTCCGTATTCTTACAAACATTGCCCTTTTCCAATGTGTATACTGACAAAAAGTATTCATTAAGTGCTTCCGCTATGTCCTCAGATTCCACACACAAACTCCCACTACCATCTTTGATTGACTCTAATCTTACTCTAGTCATTCTTTTATTCCTGATATACCCATAGAAGGCCTTAGGGGTTTTCCTTGATCCTATCCACCAACAACTTCTCATGTCCCCTCCTGGTTCTTCTTAACCCTCTCTTTAGATCTTTTCCAGCTAAGTTATAACTCTCAAGCCCCCTCACTGAGCCTTCATGCTTCATCATCACATACACCTTCTTCTTTCTCTTAACAAGAGCTTCAACTTCTTTCATAAATCATGGCTCCCTCTCTCGACAACTACATCCCTGCCTGATAGGTATATACTTATCAAGGACTCGCAGTAGCTATTCCTTAAATAAGCTTCACATTTCAGGAGTGTCCATCCTCTGCAGTTTCCTTCTCTATCCTATGCACCCTAAATCTTGCCTAATCTCATCATAAATGCCTTTCCCCAGTTATACCTCTTTCCCTGTAGTTATATACCTATCCCTGCCATTGCTATTGTAAACATAACCAAATTGTGGTCACTATCGCCAAAGTGCTCACCTACCTCCAAATCTAACACCTGGCCACAAATCTAATGTGGCTTTGCCCTTTGTTGGCCTGTCTACACACCGCATCAGAAAACCCTCCCGCACACATTGAACAAAAACTGATCCATCTAAACTAATTGAACTATAGTATTCCCAGTCAATATTGGGAAAGTTAAAGTACCCCATTCCAACTACCCTGTTACTCTCGCTCTGGTTGGGCAATAAATTCTGGCCAGGCAGCACTGCCCATTTCCCTCAAGTGAATAAAAAAAATCCAAAACAAAATGAAAAAGGGCCATGATTGGACCATCCCTCCCCACAAGCCTGCCGCACCATTTTGTAAGATCATGGCTAATCTGTTAGAAGCTTCTACTCCTCTTTCATGCTAGCTGCTGAAAGCATTCAACATTTCAAAGCAATATCTACCCCCTCTTTAAATACTTTAATGATTTCGCTTCCACATCTGACTTGGGTGGAAAATAAATTAGGATCTTCCATGTAAAATCACATAGAATACAGATTTAAGCTCAGATTGCTCCAACAGTGTTTGTATTAATGTAGAACCTATTTCTATAAACCTGCGAATAGTAGCAGAGTTGCAAGAATCTACATTTTGTTCACAATGGGAGATTCTTGGAAGCCCCTATATAACAAATACATTTAGAGATATAATAGTAGCTTGCCACTCCTTCAGTTCAGGTTCCCCATGGGAGACTGGTGAGCAAGGTTAGATCTCATGGAATACAAGGAGAACTCACCATTTGGATATAGAACTGGCTCAAAGTTAGAAGACAGAGGGTGGTGGTGGTGGAGGGTTGTTTTTCAGACTGGAGGCCTGTCAACAGTAGGGTGCCACAAGAATTGGTGCTTGGTCCTCTACTTTTTGTCATTTACATAAATGATTTGGAAGTGAGCATAAGAGGCGTAGTTAGTAAGTTTGCTGATGACACCAAATTGGAGGTGTAGTGGACAGCGAAGAAGGTTACCTCAGATTACAATGGGATCTTGACCAGCTAGGCCAATGGGCTGAGAAGTGGCAGACGGAATTTAATTTAGATAAATGCAAGGTGCTGCATTTTGGGAAAGCAAATCTTAGCAGGACTTATACACTTAATGGTAAGGTCCTGGGGAGTGTTACTGAACAAAGAGAGCTTGGAGTGCAGGTTCATAGCTCCTTGAAAGTAGAGTCGCAGGTAGATAGGATAGTGAAGAAGGTGTTTGGTATGCTTTCCTTTATTGGTCAGAGTATTGAATACAGGAGTTGGGAGGTCATGTTGCAGCTGTACAGAACATTGGTTAGTCCACTGTTGGAATATTGTGTGCAATTCTGGTCTCCTTCCTATCGGAAAGATGTTGTGAAACTTGAAAAGGTTCAGAAAAGATTTACAAGGATGTTGCCTGGGTTGGAGGATTTGAGCTATAGGAAGAGGCTGAACAGGCTGGGGCTGTTTTCCCTGGAGCGTTGGTGAACTTAAAACAGTTTATAAAGTCATGAGGGGCATGGATAGGATAAATAGACAAAGTTTTTTCCCTAGGGTGGGGGAGTCCAGAACTAGAGGGTATAGGTTTAGGGTGAGAGGGGAAAGATATGAAAGAGACCTAAGGGGCAACATTTTCACTCAGAGGGTGGTATGCGTATGGAATGATCTGCCCGAAGAAGTGGTGGTGGCAACATTTAAAAGGCAGCTGGATGGGTGTATGAATAGGAAGGATTTGGAGGGAAATGGGCCAGGTGCTGGCAGATGGGACTAAATTGGATTGGGATATTTGGTCGGCATGGACCAGTTGGACTGAAGGGTCTGTTTCTGTGCTGTACATCTCTATGACTCTATGACTCTAAGTTACGGCACATAGGAATTAGGACTAAAATGTGGACTAAGTTCAGACTTTCAAACCATTATATACAACTATTTATTATCTGTTTGGACTGTTGGCCAAAATAATCCTTTTGTGCTCACTGCAGCTATTAAAAATAAAAATGTTCAAATTATTGACCTGTAACTTCCTGTTCATAAGTTACAATTTCATGTATATTTAAAATGAATGACGTTTTTTCATATTCAATTGTTTTACTAACTGTTTCACATTCTCTCCTAGGGAATATGGTCAGATAGGGAAAGTGGTCAGATATTGACATAGTATTTGTTATTTGTTATTTTATTTATCTTTTGTGTTAAACACGACATGACATTTAGAACAAGAATTTCATATATCCACATTGGTTTCTTATACAGCTAAAATGTATTTCTCAATTCTTATCAGCTTGTTCACTTCTTGCTTTTTTAGATCACTCTCTTTCCATACTCTGTTATTTGTTTGCTGCTGTTAGCATCTTCCAGCATCATTCCTGGAACAAATGGTCTCTTAATATTCCTTATAATCATGAAATATATCATTATCTCTTAATAAAATGTTAATTTCTCCTACTGATACTTTTTCATGAAGTTTGCCCTATTCATGGCACGATACTGACAAAAACCTTTCATGATATTACCCTGTGATGATGGGTAAGTACCCATCTTGTCCCATTTAACTTTCCACCCTTATTTCCATCGCTCTCTCCATCACTCATAGCAATCACCAGATTTCCATTTTCAAGCCACTGCTCCCTCCAACTTCGACTATTGGCTTTACCATATGTATCCATCTTCATACCTTACAATGCTTCCTTGACAATACTAAGGTTCCATCATTCACCCCTTTCCATTTTATCTTTATTTCAACTCCTGGGGAGGTCATTATACATCATGCCATCAGATTATTTTATTAGAGCGGTGTCATTCAACTTGAATTCACCCTATCTTTCTTTGCCTCAAAGGTAACTGTCTGATATTTTGTTTAATATCAGGGTTTGCAAGTAAATTTTGACTTTTTTTTGGCTCCTGTCAGTTCCAACATGCTTTTCCTAAATCCATCAACTTTCCTGACCACAGCTTTGGCAATTTCACTGGCACCAAACTTTTGTGTGTTTGTTTTTGATCCTGTTCTAAGGTTCCATCCTCACAATAATTGAATCCCTTGTATATTTGGAACAATATCTACCTTCATCCTTCAGCTCTGAATTGCTGCCAAGCTCTAACCTACATGTGTCACTAAAATGCTCGATTAGTTGAATTTTCCACCCGCTTATCATTCTATTCTTTGGAAATGACAACTGCTTGAGAGTAACTTTGTCCTGTTCTTTTGCTTTTTGGACAGGTTTCAATAAGCATGCCTTTGAATTGGTTTTATAATTTTTTTCCTTACCTTTAAAGTCACTCATTGCCTTACCTGATTGTAACTTTGACATCTCTTACGCTGGTTGTCTGCTTGCAACGTTCACTCATTGACCTTATGATTTTATGTCCTTCTTCCTTCAGCAATAACCTTTGCTTCCTGTCGCTCTGACCTTCAGCCTGGAATTTCCTCCAAGTTCCAAGTATCTTTTAAAAGCATATGAAGATATTTATTTTCATAGCCTTTCAGCACTGCCCCAGTTCTATTTCTACCCATTCTGCACTCATGCTCCATGTACGGATTTTTCTCCTCTGTGAAACATCCCAATGTCTTTTACTTCATTCAACAAGCTCCGCAAAATGAAAATGACTCTTACTGACTTCTAAATTAAAGTGGTGTGTTTTGTTGTTCTGCTCAATAGCACCAACATATCCAGGCAATGTAGGGATTCATCACTGTTGCCCTGATGAAAGATCAGCTCATTTTGAGAGTAATTATTATAAGGCTTTCACCACCCACCTCTATCCCAATCTTGACTGATCTGCTGCTGGAACCTCCTGTATGTCTTTGTTACTCTAGAATTAGAGTGTTGCAATGCTTGCTTGACAACCTGGTAATCTGTTCTTCCACATTATATTTGTCTGTGCATATCCAATGCCCTGCTGCCCTTATCATGGCTTAAACCGAGTCCCATTCACCCATCACTGCTGTTTTAGGGACAGACATTGGCTCCCAATGCAATGTCCCAATTTTCAAATTCCCATTTTTGTGATCATTTCATTCCTTGGTCTTGTCCTCTTATATTTTTATTCCAACCTCCAACCCTACAACCCCTCACTAATTCTGCACTCCTGCAATTCCAGCCACTTGTGTATCTCCAATTTCCAGTCTTCCAATGTTGGCAATCATGTCTTCAGTTGCTTGTTCCCTAACTTCGAATTCAAAACAAAATCTTTCTCCAGTCTTTATCTCTCTCCCTCTCTCTCGTTCCTTAAAAGATTGACCAAGTTTATTTTTATCATCGTAACTATAGCGGGTGCCCAAGTTATGAACACCTGGCTTACAATTGCTCTTACTTACAAATGTGATCCCATAAAGGGGTGTAATTTTGAAGACTCAAATATGAACATTTCCTGTACTTACAAATGGCTACTGTCTATTGTCCTGCATTGTGTTCCATGTGTATGTATTGATATGTAAATGGGTTCAAGAACAAAACCAAGTTGCAATCTGCGAACTGCCTGTGATATTTCATTTTGTAACTTGGTGTCATCTTTTGTCTGGTACTCTGTGAAGCATTTTGCAGCTTTTTAATACGTTTACACACTATCTAAATAAAAATGCTGTTGTTTTCATAGCTGACCTGTTAAAGAAAACAGTTATGAACATACAGAATTGAATTATTCTCCATTCAGCATAAAATGACGGAAGGTCGTATTTGGTGTCACTGTCCTCAGATGATTTCACACAGCTGTTAAGACACATTACAATACTCTGGGGGGTAATTCTTCAGTAATCTGAAATAAAAATGTCAATTCTATTCCTGCACAAATAACAACCTTGAGCTAATTCTGAGTGGAGTTGCACAAAACCAATTTCACTTTTAAAATCAGAGTAAATCTCGGTGGCTGGTCTGAATTGATCATTTACGCTAGACAAAAACAGAAAACATTTGCAGAACATTGTTGCAGTGATAATAAAAACACTCTGTTCAATAATTCAGATTCAGCACACAATAATCCTCATTTGCTGATTTACGTCCTATGAACTTCTCTGAATAGATATGTTGCAGTTTACCACTCAAGCCCTGATTAGATGCAGTTTTTGTTCAACAGTATATGTGGACTCGTCGTACCCAATTCCACTGAAGGTTTGGAGTGTTCTGGCTGTCACACCATGGCATACACTGGATGGTGTTGGAGATGGTGTGTAAGTTTTTCCATGTGACACTGATGGTTATGATGAAGAAAGTTTGCCAGAGGGAAATGGTACCAAAGGGGAGAATGCCACACCCTGCCCTCCTGGTTCCCCTCAGCAGCAGTTGGTTCTGCTCTGCCCATCTTCATGGCCTTGTCCCATTCTTTTTTCAGCACAGGAGGAAACCCAAGTAAGATGCCCATTATGTGTTATTGATTTTGAGAGACTTACTGAAACATATAGGATTCTGAGGCACTTGAAAAGTTGGATGCTGAGAGAGATGTTTCAGTTTGAGATGGATTTTAGAATAATGGGTACAATGACGGGGTGGCCATGACCTCGTGCTATTATCGCTGGACTATTAATCCAGACACCCAGGTAATTTATGGGACCTGAGTTCAAATCCTGCCGTGTGAAATGATGGAGTTTGAATTCAACAAAAATCTGGCGTTAAGAGTTTAATGATGATCATGAATATATTGCCATTTATTGTAAAAACCCATCTGGATTACTAATGTCCTTCAGAGAAGGAGACTGCCATCCTTACCTGGTCTGATCTATATGTGACTCCAGACCCCCAGTAATGTGACTCTTAACTGCCCTCTGCACTATTAGGGATGGGCAATAAATGCTAGCCTAGCCAGTGACGCCCTCATCCTAGGAATGAATGAAACAAATTCCAAACTATATAATGTTGAATATATAAGAAAGGAATGCGTGGATTAGGTGGATTAGCCAAGGGAAATGCAGGTTTACAGGGATAGGGTAGGGGGAGTGGTCTAGGTGGGATGCTCTTTGGAAAGGTCACTGTGGACTTGATGGGCCAAAAGGCCTTCTTCCGCACTCTAGCGTTTCTATAATTCCCCACCACCCAACCTAAAACCAATGAGAAGCTGGGTTATTGAGAAGCTGAAGGCTGCATTACTCAGGTTTTCTTTATATTATAGGGGAGTCAAGGTTTTTTTAGATTAGATTAGATTACTTACAGTGTGGAAACAGGCCCTTCGGCCCAACAAGTCCACACCGACCCGCCGAAGCGTAACCCACCCAGACCCATTCTCCTACATTTACCCCTTCACCTAACACTACGGGCAATTCAGCATGGCCAATTCACCTAACCTGCGCATTTTTGGACCGTGGGAGGAAACCGGAGCACCCGGAGGAAACCCACGCAGACACGGGGAGAATGTGCAAACTCCACACAGAGAGTCACCTGAGGCGGGAATTGAACCCGGGTCTCTGGCGCTGTGAGGCAGCTGTGCTAACCACTGTGCCACCATGCCGCCCACACGGGGACATGGGGTTATGGGGGACAAACTGGACACTGGAGTTAAGGTCACATCAACCAGCCATGATCTTATTGAATAGTAGAGTAAACTCAAGGAACTGAAATATCTACCCTTGCTCTACTTCTTGTGTTCTGAAGAACAATTCTTTCTTTTATTAATACCTACAAATCAGCAAATAAGATGGAGTAACACCAAGATGTGGCCATGAAATTCCAATATCTTACACCACTGGAGTCAATGCTAACAAAGCAAAACATTGTCCAAACAAAGCATCCTGCAATTCTAGCCACTCCTCCATGAACTGGATGGTGAGGCATGTTATGAGTGATGCTTCTATAGAACTCAAGCTTACACCTGAAGCCTCTGAACCGGTGCTGCCACAATGTCATTCACTCCTCCCAGCTGAAATGATGCCCTGTTGACAGATTTTGACAACACAGGTCCATTTAGCAATGACAGATTTGGCTGGATTTTGTTTTGTGCTTTTGCAAATGAAGAGCTAATTTTTGTCTTATGTCTCATAGTATGTATGACGGACACAGTACTTCATGCATTGAAGAAATAAACCCATGGTATCATCACTGTATATGTGACTGAGGTGTACAAGGATCACAGACACCGTCTTACTTGGGATCATTTGAAGTATGTCACATTACAAGAAATATGAAGTTTTTGTTATGATTTAATAGCTTAATGTTAGCCCAGACACTTTGGTGTCTGAGAAATATAAATTTTGTATGTGATAACATCTGTTAGATTCTTCAACGCAACATTACCTACACCTTATATCTTATGTTATAAGGGATTTTATAAGCATTACATCATCATGTTAAAAAAAACCCTAATGGAGGCAAAACCCACATCCCAGTGGCCTATCTAGCTGAAGCAGGCTGCAGTGACAGTGTCTCTGTGTCTTCAGCAAAATGGGAGGAAGAGTTGAAGTAACAAAGAGAGCAAGATCTGCACAATGCCCTATGCCAAGTTGGGTCAAGCCCTTTTGTGCTTCTTTTATACTCACAGAATGTTGCCTTCCATGTCGCAAGGTGCTCTGTGAGCATCCTTGCTGGTGTTCATAGTTTTCTGCTGCATCACAGTCCTCATCTACATCCCCAGTAGCAGAAATCAGCTGAGACTACAGCCTTCACTGAATCATCAGGCTAGATTTCAGCCCACTAACGCATATTGAAGCTCTATTGCAGGTCCTAATGATACATTAGCCTCAAAGTTGTGTGTGGTGCTAGAAGACGTGCCGGTGGCTGAGTGTATCATATCCGGTGATGAAACCTCTTCAATTCTACAGTGCTGCTCCTGGATCTATTCCAGGCTGCCTGAAAACAGAGATATCGCATACAGCTGATTGAGCTGAGGAAAGAATTGTGGACAACAGCAAGAGGTCCATTGTCCCACCTCCTCCAGTCTCTTCATTATGCCAGATGGCAAGATGTGAGTCATCTGAGAGATGGGAAAGGGAAAAACTTCATGACTATTCATGACCATCAGTGATGCAAGATGCAATGGCCTCATAGCTGCAAGCATGATCCTGAGTAACTCCCGCCATTGTGTTCTGGAGCTGAGATGATTGGACTCTGGCAACCAGAACTATCCTTTTTGTTAACTGTGACTCCAACTAGTGTTCTCTCTGATTGATATTGTGGAGGATTCAGTGATGATTAATGACAGGGGCAATGGTTTGATTTTGGAGATGGTCGCTACATGGTATTTATGTAGCAACCCAAGTCGGAATATTGCTGCATATGGACATGGACTGCTTCAGCATCTGAGGAATCATAGAAGGTGCTGACCATTATACAATCTTCAGTGAGTACCCCTTCTTTTATCCTTATGATGTAGGGAAGGTCATACCATCTAGCTTTGGACACTATCCTGAGGAACTTGAGCATTATCACCCAAGGACTGAGATGATTTATCTCCAACAATGACACATAGCTCCTTTTTGTATTTGGTATGACTTTAAACAGAGAGATCCCCCCCACCCCACCCCCACCCAATTCCAATGGATTTTGGAATTTTGAAATTGGAATTCCAATTTTATTTGGGCCCCTAAATGCCAAACCCTGTTAGGTGTGGCCTTGCTATGAAGGATAGTCACTCTCACCTCACTGCTGGATTTCAGTTGCTTTGTCCATGCCTGGACTGAGACTGTAAAGAGGATTGGATCTGAGCAGTCCTGGCAGAGCAGAAATTAATTATTGTTGAGAAAGTTGTTGCTAATTTAAATGCTGCTTCTTAGCACTATCAATGGTACTTTGATGATGATTGAGAATTGACTGATGGAATGGTAATGGACTTGATAAAATTTGCCCTTTTTTTTGTTGATGGAATAAACCTTGGCAATTTTCCACATAGTTGGGAAGATGCCAGTGTTGTAGCTGTTTTGGAACATCTTGGTTAGTGGCCAAGCTAGTTTTGGAGCACCAGTCTTTCGTAGAATAATATGGATGCTATTAGTTCCCATTGTGTTAACTGTATATATTCTTTTTATCTTTTCTTGATGTTGTGTGGAGTGCATCAACTTGACTGTAGATTGGCATCTGTGATGCTGGCAACCTTAGGGATTGGCTACGCAATCAATATTTCTGACAGAAGATGGTTGAAAGTACGCATCTTTGGATATGTTAGGCTCCCATGTCATTGATGGTGGAGATGAATGCGGAGATTACTCCTCCAGTTAGCAATAATTATGTAATTGTCCACTAGCATTCACCACTGAATGTAGCAAGAGTGCAAATATTTGATAAGAACAATTAATTGTGGGATCATCTGGAGTTATGAAATATCAGGTGAAATGCATTCATTGACCTTGAGCATTGACTTGAGGGTTTAGACATCCTGATGCTTTGCTGCCGGGTTGTCTGGGTCAGACTCCAAGAATTGGTATTTGTGCCAACTGGCCGTTATTCCCTTACAAGAATGATCATTGGTCCCCTGCAGAACTATGGAGTCTCTACATATGGCCACCTTCCTGCCAAGACCTCAGGTGCTGTCTCCATGAATCTTTTCTTTTCATCCCAGTATTCTATTGTCTCTCTTAACAACTGCATAAACAATATTCAGCAGCAGCCTTCTGAAATTCTTTGCATCTTCTATTTAAGGAGGACAAACTGCCATGATGAACAGTTGGTTAGGCTGCAACATGTGCTGTTTTGAACATGTTGCTCAGTCCTGTGCTGAGTTTTCAGGCAGCCAGCAGCACAGGTCCCATTTAAACCAGTACAAAAACATGTTAAATCAAGAGCCAATACCAAATGAGTACACTGCCTGCTTTGATGGCAAAAAGTGAAAGTTGTGCAGGCAGAATGTGAACCACAGACCTCGTTTTGGACCCTGCCACCCCCAAAGAAAAAAAAAGTGCGCACAAACTTCTAACATGTAGTCTTTTGAGTTGAAGTTCACAGGTAACTTTCTTTTTCACAATTCCAGCAGTAACTGGAATGCCATGGTTAGCATGCAACTGTTTGGAAAGGGTGCAAGTACTCTGCAACATCTTTCATGAACCAGCATCCTAAATGTTGATCAGGTAATAATAAACAGTGAACCTTCCAAACATTGGCTTCAATTCCTTTACTTGGTCTAAGCGCCTCTATTGTCTCCATTTAAGAATCCACCTTGTCCAACTCATTCTGTCTTTACCACCTTACCACTGCCCAACCTCCTTGTCCACTGTCAACTTCTTTAAAAAAAAATGTTCAATCTGAATGGGAAATTTTGATGACTACTTTTACAGTGTTGTTAACCACAGTTACCAAATGAATTACTGTCCCTTCATCTGGTGTAGCAAGGCAACACATTCTACGAATTGAAATGTCACTCATACCTTTTTGTCTAATTGAAAGTCTTATGTCCTTCTTCCCCTGCCTTTAACTGACTCTTCAGTTACTCATTCGTCAAAAGGATTTCCCAAAAAGAGAATGATGTCACATTTATTTTAAGGGTGCATAAAAGCTTTTTTGAATTCCATTGCATTGCTTATGCTTTTGACAGACTATTAAATGCTTTTAAGTGATTAATTGCACTTTAGAAAACAGAATATTCCAGAATCCTTCTTATAAACTAAGCAAAACTACACTAGTATAGGATGAGAATTAATGCATTACTTCAGTAAAGAGTAACTGGACAAATACCCACAGCAACTCTCCGGTGAGTATTCTCAAACAAATGTAAGATAGAACGCCAAATAGACTAATTTTTAAATTAGATTATCTACAGTGTGGAAACAGGCCCTTTGGCCCAACACTGCCCCTCTGAAGAGAAACCCACCCAAACCCCTACCCTATATTTACCCCTGACCATCACAGTGAGCAACTTAGCATGGCCAATTCACTTGACCTGCACATCTTTGGACTGTAGGAGGAAACCCACGCAGACACAGGGAGAATGTACAAACTCCACACAGGCAGGCGCGAATGAAGCCCAGGACCCTAGTGCTGTGAGGCAGCAGTGCTAACCACTGAGCCACCGTGCTGCCCTAATGAAAGCATGCTAATGAAAGCATCCTTCTCAAATAGTAAATCTTTTTCAGTTGGCTTCCATAGCGATAGTAGTGGCATTCTAACCGGAACTCTATCAACCAACACATTAACTTGGACCTGATTAACCACCCCTGAGAAAAAATCCAGGAAATGACATCACCATGGGAAATGACATCACCACAGGAAATGACATCACCAACCTGAGGAATCCAAACATATAAATAGAAAGCAGGAATCATCAGCAATGCTTCATCCAGAGGCTCACTGAAGATGTTACTTAGTATGGTGACGAAACGTATGAACATGAACCTTCCAGCTCAGCGAGCAAACCTACATTCAGGTGACTGCCTTTTTTGAGTTCATTTCTCATGACAAAGCCTTGACCAAGCAAAGTGAAGCTGTCCAACTTTAACTTTTAAACAAAGCTTAGCAGTTAGTTGTTATCATTCTTAACTGGTGCATTCTACATCACAATACCTCTGCCCAGCAAAGTTTACTTGCTAACCAATGAAGACTCTTCATTCACATAATGTGAGTGTAGTTTTCCCTTTGCTTTCTTATTTCTTGGATTATCCTGGTGAGTAGAGATGAAAAGATCTTTTTCTCAGATACTCAATTGTTAATGGTGCTGACATTGTTTGATTTGGTATAAAGACGGATGTCATCAGGCTCAATTTATGTCGGAAAATTAGGGAGAGAGGGAAGTCTTGCAAGATGTTTTCAGTCAAACTCTGAATATGTTATGTAATAAGGCAAGTCAGCATAATCTTATTAGACCATAGAGCTGCTCTCATTGGAGAGAGAGAGAGAGAGAGAGAGGACTGATGGTGTTTTAGCCTGATGGTCACTGTGTCTCAGGTGAGGGGAGAAGTTGAGAAGGAGAGACTTTCATGGTAACTTCAGCTAATGCAGCATATGAACCTACACTTAGCATCATTATGCATCACACACCAGCCATGTAGCCAATTGATCTAACCAGTTATGGAATATGCTTTTTAGAAATGAATATAGAACTCAAAGGAAATCAGACATATTTTAAAAGATTTTCAGAATTGAGGGATAATGTGTGAAAATAACTAGATGGAATTCATCCATTTGGAAAAGTTGGGAATTGGGCTCAACATGTCCTCTAGTGAAACATTCTCTCTTGTTATTAGACTTATGGACAGACCTTTCATATCGGAGACATGATCTTTCTCTGTAACTGTAACACTAACTTCTGCATTCTGTTCTATTACCCTAATGTACTTACATAAGGTATTGTTTGTCTGGTTAGATTGCAAACAATTCTTTTCACTGCATCTTGATATATGTGACAATAATAAATCAAACCAAATCAAATTAATGTCCTTGGTCATTAAAAACATTGCATGCTTTCATAAGGCATATATATGCTGTATATTATATCATGAGTTCCTTTTAAATGTCTTCTTTTTCAATTTCTTGGTAACAGCACTGTTTTAATCATGCAAAATGTCAAAATGATGGAGCAAAGAGAGTAAAACTTGACGGTTTTTTTCATTGAATTATAACCTATGTTTTGTATTGAGCACTAGAGAAGGTTTATTCAGGCAAGCTATGGTATGACTGAATTAGGGTATGGGCCTGAGGGTATTAGATGAACAATTGTTGTATTATGTTGTATTATTTCTAATTCTCCTGCTGAATCCAGGCAGATTTTTGGAGCTCAGTGATGTCAACAGTCTTTAACGTGATGTCACAGTAGGTCTCAGGCATCAAAAGCAAATTAACCATTCCTGAAGAAGGGCTTATGCCCGAAACATCAATTCTCCTGCTCCTTTGATGCTGCCTGTCCTGCTGAGCTTTTCCAGCAACACATTTTTCAGCTCTGATCTCCAGCATCTGCAGTCCTCACTTTCTCCTAGTTGATTTTAACCTTTTCTGTTATCAAGTCATATTTCCATTAATGAGCACCTGAAAATATTTTGTATCAATAGAAAAGGAACAGCAATTTATCCTCCCACAAAACTTGATTTAGCATCTTGTCACTGCATTTGGGAGGTCAGAAATGTTAATGGGTATAGTGCCAGAACTGCTTTAATAAATGATAATACTTCCTTAAGTGACTTCAGGCATCTTGCCATACTCTCAATATTGAGACAATTTTTCCAATTTTTATACAATAAATCATCTGGTATCTACAAAATGCCTCTGATTTCTTTGTGAAGATGTCAGTCCATCATTTCATCCTCAGCTTTCCAATCAGCTCATGATTAATTCAAATTTTCGCATAGTAAATGAAAGATTTTCTCATTCAGATACAATCAGGAATGTGTAGTTTTTAATAAAACTCAAATATACATAATTGATTGAGGAGGGTTTGCAGTCTCCATTTGAAAATGTTCACCTACCATCTGCAGCCCTGAAGGAGTAAGCTGTCCTGGGATCCTTGTTAGTGCCTTCTCAACAGTTTGTTAATATTGGTGTCATATGTTACAGTCTTGCCAACAAAATTCCCAGACAGCTTAGATGTTGTCTGTGATTGTTTGGATTTATCTTGTGTCTCAGGTCTAACAGTTTTCTCCACAGTTACTGCAGTTATGAGATGGACAGATCCTTGCAGACTGAACAAATTATATTCACTAAGATCCAGTTTTGAGTGAAAACAAAACTTAAACTGAATCTGTTTACGTACATTAATAGAAAAGTTAATAAATGTACAATTACATGATTCAAAGTTATTAATATCATATAAGATAAATGATGCATCATCTTATAATTCTGGAAAGGAAATAACAAATAGACGAGGGGATGGTTCTGGGCTATTGAATTCCATTTACTTTGCTGCTTAGTTGGAAAAGGAACTTCAACTTATGAAGAGTCATCTCAACTCAAAGCATTAGCTTCGTCTCTCTCCATGGATGCTTCCTGACCTGTTATGATTTTCAGCATTTTATGTTTCAGTTCAACTTATACATCTTTTTCAATTTCATTTTGTTTACATATATATAGATAATTCAACATCAAATGATTTATTCAATTTTTTAACATGACAATGGATGATCAGTTCCTTTAAAACAGCTGCACAAAACATTAGTAATATAATAATTAATTATTGAAGACAGGTGGAGAGCCATATTGCATTATTTTATTTTCTTCCTCTTCTGTCTGTAACTACAGGTACTACACTTTGAAAAGCAATTCCATTATTCCTTCCAAAACAGACTGTAAGCTATTGCATGCACACACTATCTAATGCACATCCATTAAAACTCACTAAGCCAATGCATTGTCTATACTTGAATTGTATGAATCATTCTAAATCATCTAATCATTATTTTCTTATTTTCCCATTTATTGATGTAAACTGGTGGGGTGAAAATTCCTCTCCTAGGTTTGGCTCTTGGTAGTGGAATTGGAACAACAAAAAAAAATTGGTGCTCTGAACGGACATGTACCATGTGTCTGAAAGCAGGATATGAATGTATTGATTAAGGCACAGACTTTTGCTAACGTATCCGAGGTAATATTTAAAGTTATCCTGGAGCTGTGATAAAATTGTAGCTCATTGTTCCTGTGACTATAATGATTTTTCCTTCTTCATTTCAGTATTGAAGGAGATAAGGGAATTGGAGATAACACCCAGGACAGCCATCACTGATCATTTAAGCATTATCTTGAAGAGAAGGTCAAAGAAAATACATTGAGCCATAAATTCAGACAGGATATTGATGTAATGAGTATTTGTTAATTGTTTGAAGTCTATTCTGTTCTCAAGTTCTAATAGTACACACACTGATGGTAAAGTTAATATAATACATAACAAGCACCATAAATAAGTGAATGATTTAATTAATATTAATTAAAGACTCTTTAAGAATGATAATACAAGTGGCACTTCAAGACTGCAGAATATAGCAACTCAAGGATACCATTGTGATCCAGGGGATATATACCTGCATTCAGGGTTTGATGCTTAAGCAGGTTTCGCTCAGACTTTGCGAACTGGAAGCTGAACTACAGAGACTGCAATGCATCAGAGAAGGAGAATGTCATTTGAATGTTGCAGTAGCAATAATACCTTTCAGAATCAGGTGCTCTGATATGTAAGAAGTGCACTGTGGACTTGTGTTTAATGTGGTTTTATTGGTGGTGGTGAGTATATTAACATTAAAATCTGAACCCTTTCACAAGATGAAGGAAATAGATGAGAATCATATTTTGTGGTGGCCCATGTTTGACCTAACAATAATGTTGATTAATGGAGGTATTGTCCAGCATAAAGACAGTGACAGGTGGCAAAACCTACCGGAACTGTCAGCTCTGCTCTGTTGCCATTTGACTTACATACCATTCATTAAAATGACTCTAAACCATTGAATATAAATGAAACATGGTATTGTTTTCTTCTCAAACAACTGATGCTGCTACAATATGCTCCTGGTTAATATCACTTAGATTCGCCGAGCTGGAAGTTTTTGTTGCAAACGTTTCGTCCCCTGTCTAGGTGACATCCTCAGTGCTTGGGAGCCTCCTGTGAAGCGCTTCTGTGGTGTTTCCTCCAGCATTTATAGTGGCCTGTCCCTGCCGCTTCCGGTTGTCAGTTTCAGCTGTCCGCTGTAGTGGTCGGTATATTGGGTCCAGGTCTATGTGTTTGACATAACGGCACTGTTCACGTCTATTGACAAAGCCCTAGCCAGAGAAACAATAGCCAACCTGCTGAACAGACATAACAGACAACAGGATGTTGAACCCATCAACAAAGACGGCATACTTAAACTACTGGACTTGTGCCTCATAACACACTTCACTTTCAACAACCAGAATATACGAACAAATCAACAGAACACCCATGGGCTCACCGATCTCGGGACTCATAGCAGAAGCAGTAATGCAAAGGTTAGAACAAACAGTCTTACCACAAATTCAACCCAAACTCTGGGTCAGATACGTTGATGATACTTTGTAATCATTAAAAACATGGAAATAGAGAATACACACCGGATCATCAACTCCACACTCACAGGAATCCGATTCACGAGAGAGGAAGAAAAGGACAACCAACTCCCATTCCTAGACGTGAGGGTACAGCGAACACCAACCAGAGAATTCACCACTAAGGTACACAGGAAAGCCACACACACAGACCAAGTCCTGAACTATGAAAGCAACCACCCCAATACACACAAATGAAGTTGCATCAAGACACTATTCAAAAGGGCCACAACACACTGCAGCACACCAGAACTGCAAAAAGAGGAAGAGGAACACCTATATAAGGTATTCGCAAAAAAACGGATATCCTCGCAATTTCATCAACAGATGCCTAAGGAAGAGACAACAGAACGATGACATGCCACAACCCAAAGGACTAGCCACACTACCACACATCAAGAACATATCTGAAATGACAGCCAGACTACTGCGACCACTAGACTTATAACAGCACACAAACCAACAGCCACACTCAAGACAACAACTCACCAGAACGAAGGACCCGATACCCAGCATGAGAAAAACTAATGTAGTGTACAAAATCCCATGCAAGGACTGCACAAAACACTATATAGGACAAACAGGAAGACAGCTAACGATCCACATCCACGAACATCAACTAGCCACGAAACGACATGACCAGCTATCCCTAGTAGCCACACACGCAGACAACAAGCAACATGAATTCGACTGGGACAACACTACCATTATAGGGCAAGCCAAACAAAGAACAGCCAGGGAATTCCTAGAAGCATGGCACTCATCCACAAACTCCATCAACAAACACATAGACCTGGACCCAATATACCAGCCACTACAGCGGACAGCTGAAACTGACAACCGGAAGCGGCAGGGACAGGCCACTATAAATGCTGAAGGAAACACCACAGAAGCGCTTCACAGGAGGCTCCCAAGCACTGAGGATGTCACCTAGACAGGGGACGAAGCGTTTGCAACAAAAACTTCCAGCTCGGCGAACAGAACCACAGCAACGAGCACCCGAGCTACAAATCTTCGCACAAACTTTGAATATCACTTAGAGTCCTTATTACTTATTGAAGCAAAAGAAATTAATAGAGGGTTCCTTTTGTCTTTTGATCCGCTTGTTAAGGTGAAGTCTAATGAACAAGGGCCAAGTTGCACATTAAAGATTTTGTGGGCACTTAAATGTGAATAGGATTAATTGGATATTTTCAAGCCCTTGGATATGAATTTGTTCATGTGTGGATAAGATGTATATTTTGTCTGATTTCTTAGTTGATGAAGGAAATTCAGTTTTAGTTCCCAACAGTTCACAAGATAATGGACACTTTTAGTTAGCAAGTACTGTTTATATTACTGGGCTGTATACAGTGGCCCAGAGATGTCAAATAATCTTAATTACCTTTTTGAATGTAAAATATCAAATTCTAGTTCAATTTTTAATAGAATGACTAGTTCTCATTTTTAATCATACGAATAAAAATAATTAATAGTTAACAATAATTACAATGACAAAAAGCGGAACTAAACAACTTTCTTTTTCACATTTAAGACGGGATATAAAATCTTGAATTGATGAACTCCAGTAATCAAGACGATGATGCTGGTCCCCAGTGTGCCTGTAATGATAGGAATTGACTGTATAATTGAAGTTGAATCAGCATCTTAAAGAAAACTGTCCCCTTTTTCAACATGTCTGAAGCAAGAATTCCAATCTGTCAAAATACAATCATAATGTGTAATTAAAAATCTTTCAGACTTTTTTTAAAAGGCACATGTCATTTACATATAAATTCTGACTGAATGTCATACTGACAGCTAATCTAAAAAGCTCCACTTGCAGTTAATTTTTTTGCAATTAACATTAAAAAAACTTGAAATGAATTATAACAGCTACCTCCTCCTGAGACCCCCCAGCATTACAGATGCCAGTCTTAAACCAATTTGAGTCACTTCCCTTGATATCAAGAAATGGCGCAAGGCATTCAATACTGCAAACCTTCCTGAAATATTACTGACACTGTGCCCCAGAAGCAGCTGTGTCCCGAGCCCAGTTGTTCCAATACTGACAATACTGACATACATCTAGCAATGTGGAAAATTGCTGAAATTTGCCCTGGGTGCAAAAATGCAGGACAAATCCAACCAAGCAAATTGCCACCTTTTTGGTCTACTGTCGATCATCAGAAAAGTGATGGAATAGCTTGTTGACAGTGTTATCAAGTAGCACTTGTAAAAGAGTACCTTGTTGACTGGTACTCAGTGAGGGTTCGGCTAGTACTGCTTAGCTTCTGATCTCATTACAGATTTGGTTCAAACATGAGGTTGAACTCCATGATAGCGGGGATAGTGACTGCCCTTAACATCAAGTGGCTGCCCTTAACCAAGCACAATGGGAATTGAAGAGAGAAGCTCTCTACTGTTTGGAGTCACGTGTAGCACAAAGAAAGACAGTTGTGATTGTTGGTGATCAATTATACCAGTCCAGAATATTTCTGCATGAGTTCCTCAGGTTAGCGTCCTAATTGCAAACATCTCCAGCTATTTTCTCAATGATCTGCTCTCGATCTCGAGGTGAGAAATGGGGATATTCGTTGATGAGTAACCAATTTTCAGCTGGAATTGTATAAAAATTTACCTAGACCATAGCTAGGCAGCATGTGCTGTTCTGGAATCCACGTTACAGAAAGGATTTGATACCACTGCAGAGGAGATTTACCAGGATGTTGCGTGGGCTGGAGAGTTTTAATTATGAAGACAGATTGCACAGACAGGGGTAGTATTCCTTGAGGCAGAAGAGATTGAGTGGGGACATTGTTGTGATGTATGAAATTATGAAGGGCATAGACAGGCTAGGCAGGAAGAAATTCTCCTCGCTAGTGGAGGGATTAATGACAATGGGCCATAGATTACAGATAAGGGGCTGCAAATTTAAAGGGAATGTGAGAATATATATTTTCACCCAGAGGGTGATGGGAATCTGGAACTCACTGCCTGTAATGGGCAGAAACATTTTAAACATTTGATAACCATGTAGATGTACATTTACAATACCAAAACATGCAAGGAAATGGGCCAAATGCTGGAAAATGTGATCAGAATAATGAGGTAGTCATTTTTGACGAGTGAATTCTCAATGGACCAAAAAGTGTCTTTCTGTCCTGTAGACTTCTTTGACTCTTTGAGATTAATATTGACGAGAAACTGAACTGAACTAGCCATATAAATATTGTAGCTATAAAATTAGGTCAGAGGCTAGAATTTTGCAACATGTGATTCACATCCCATTTTCCCAATATCTGTCCAACATCTACAAGGCACAGGTCAGGAATGAAATGGACTATTCTCCACTTGCCTCCAACAAGACTCAAGAAGCTTGCTATCACCCCAGAAAAAATGGCTCATGTGATTGCACTGCATTCAGCATGTTCTGATTGAGAGAAGAATGGCTTTCCAACTCTTCCTGGAAACTATTCTGCTTATATGGCTCAATATTATGAAAAAGAAAAGCTGCAGTATGAAATCTAGAATTATTGAATTCTCAATAAATATAGATAGAACATATGGAGGTTATTCTGCCCATCATGCTGTCCTTCAGTCTTTGAATGAGCTTTTCAGCTGTAACCCCATGTCTCAGCACTTTATGTTATTATTTGCATGCGGGACATGGGTTACATTGGCTGGCCAGCATTTATTGCCCATCTCTAGTTGCCCTTGAGAAGATAGTAGTAATTGGCCTTCTCGAACCGTCACAATCCACAAGTTGTAGGTTGACCCACAATGCCCTTGGGGAGAGAATTGGAGGATTTTGACCCGGCAACGGTGAAGGGATGGTAATATATACGCTAAGAATGGGTGGATTGGAGAGGAACTTGAAGGTGATGGTGTTCCCATGTACCTGCTGCCCTTCCCCTTCTAGATGAAAGTGGTTGTAGATTTGGAAACTGTTATCTAAATATCTTTGGTGAATTTTTGCAGTTCAAGTTGCAGATAGTACACATTGCTGCTACTGAGTGTGGGTTTGGAGAAAATGGATACTTGTGGATATAGTGCCAGTCAAGAGGGGTGCATTGTCTTGAATGTTTTCAAATTTCTTGAGTGTAGTTGGAGCTGCACACATTCAGGCAAGTATTCCATCACACTCTTGACTTATTGGTTGAAGAGGATGGACCACCTTTGGGGAGTCAGGTGTGGAGTTACTCACTGCAGTATTCCTAGCCTCTAACCTGGTTTTGTAGCCACTGTATTTATATAGCTAGTCCAATTGTGTTTCTGGTCAATGGTAGCCTCCAGGATTTGACAGTGGGGGATTCAGTGATAGTAATACCATTCAATGATAAGGGGTGGTGATTAAATTGTCTCTTATTCAATTTAGTCATTGCCTGACATCTGTGTAGCATGAATGTGACTTTCCACTTGTCTGTCCAAACCTGGATATTGTTCAGATCTTGTTATGTTTTAATATGGATTGCTTCAGTATCTGAGGAACAGCAAATGATGGTGAACATTGTGCAATCATCAGCAAACATCCCAATTTCTGACCTTATGATGGAGGGAAAGTCATTAATGAAGCTGTAGCAGATGGCTGAACCTAGGACACTACCCTGGAGAACACTGCAGAGATGTCCTGGAGCTAAGATGACTGACCTCCAATAACCATGAACATCTTTCTATTTGCCAGGTAAGACTTCACCCAAAGAGAGTATAACCCCTGATACCCATTGATTCCAAATCCTTTAATGCCACACTCAGTTGAATTTGGCTTTGATGTCAAGAGATGTCATTCTAAACTCATCTCTGAAATTTAGTGCTATTGTCCATGTTTGATGGAGCCCAAATTGGGCATCACTGTTATTGCTGAACAGGTGCTGCTTGTTATCATTGTTGATGACACCTTCCATCACCTTACTGATGATCGAGGGTAGATTGATGGGATAGTAACTGGCTGGGTTGGATTTGTCCTGCTATATGTGTACAGGACATACTTGGGCAATTTTCTATATTCTCGGGTAGACTCCAATATTGTAACTGGACTGGAAGATCTTGGCCAGGGCAGTGGCACGTTCTGGAACACAAATCTTCAGTACCGTTGTTAGAATTTTATTAAGGTACATAGCTTTGCAGTATCCAGTGCCTCTACCATTTCGTAATATCACTTGGAGTGAATCGAAAACTGGCATGCTGTTCCTTGCATGCCCTCCTGTACTCTCTATTGAACAAGGGTTGATGTCTGGCTTGATGGTAGTGGTTGCAATGAGGATATGCCAGACCATGAGGTTACAGATTGTATTAGGTTACAATTCTGCTGCTGTTGATGGCCCACAGTGCCTCATGGATGCCCAGTCTTGAGTTGGTGCATGTTTTGAAGTCTGTCCCATTTAGCACAGTGATAGTACCACATAACACAATGGAGGTTTTCTCAATGAAAAGCTGAGTCTCCATAAGAGATTCTACAACTTCACGATACTGTCATGGACAGATGCATCTGCAACTGGCAAGGATGAGGTCAAATATATATATTTTTTTCCTTTTGTCAGTTACCTCACCACCTGTCAAAGTCTA
This sequence comes from Chiloscyllium plagiosum, assembly GCF_004010195.1. Lineage (NCBI taxonomy): Eukaryota > Metazoa > Chordata > Chondrichthyes > Orectolobiformes > Hemiscylliidae > Chiloscyllium > Chiloscyllium plagiosum. The sequence goes on along the minus strand of NC_057744.1, from coordinate 26,898,432 downwards.
GCAACTATTTTCTTGAGAACCCAACCAGCTCAATCTGTAGTACTGCTACTGAGCCACTTGGTGGTGCACTTTGAAATCTCCCACTTAGAGTACGTTTTGTTCTCTTGGCACCCTTAGTGCTTCCTCAAAGTGTTGTTCAACATGGAGGAGTAACAATTCATCAGCTGAGGGAGAACAGTATGTGGTAGTCAGCAGAAGGTTTCCATGTTTAACCTGAAGTCTGGTATCAATGTTGAAGACTTGCAGGCCAATTCCCTCCCAACTGTGTACCATTGTGCAACCACCTCTGCCTGGTCTATCCTGCCAGTGACACAGGACATATCCAGGTGTGGTGATGGTGATGCTTCGGACATTGTCTGTGAAATATAATTCTGTGAATACAACTTTGTCAGGTCGTTGCTTGACTGGTCTGTGAGATGAAGAAGGGCCTGTGCCCGAAACGTCGAATCTCCTGTTCCCTGGATGCTGCCTGACCTGCTGTGCTGTTCCAGCAATAAAGTTTCAACTTTAATCTCCAGCATCTGCAGACCTCACTTTCTCCTGGTCTGTGAGATGGCTCTCCCAATATTGGCATTAGCCCCCAAATCATAGTAAGGAGGATTTTGCAGGGTTGACAGGGCTGGTACTGCCATTGCCTTTTCCGTTGACTAGATTGATGCTGGATGATCCATCTAGTTTCATTTCTTTGTTGAGACTTTGTAGCAATTGGTAAAACTGAAAAGCATGCTAGGCCATTTCAGAGGGCTGTTCAGAATTTGCTGTGGGTCTGGAGTCACATGTAGGCCAGACTAGGTGAGGATGACCTCAGTGAGCCAGATGGTTTATTTTCCCCATAATCATTCATAGTCATCAGTACATTCTTGCATCTAGTTTTCTTGATTGAAGTCAAATTCCAATGTTTCGATCCCGAGTCCCGAGAACATTAGCTGAGTTTCTGGATTAATAGGAGAAAGTAAGGACTGCAGATGCTGGAGATCAGAGCTGAAAATGTGTTGCTGGAAAAGCGCAGCAGGTCAGGCAGCATCCAAGGAGCAGGAGAATCGACGTTTTGGGCATAAGCCCTTCTTCAGGGCTCAGCCCTTAATCTCATTCCTGGATTAATAGTCGAGCAATAATATCACTAGGCCAATCCCTCCTGATTTTTCTTTCTTTTCATGTATATGTTTCCATTTACATTGCTATTACTCTCTCTTTCCTGTCTCTTAGATAATTTATTATCTACACGTCACTGCTTCCTTAATCCCATGGGTTTCATTTTTTTGAACAGGCCTATTATGTGACACTTTATCAAACATCCTTTTGTGAGCCATTGACATATCAACACCTCTACCTTCATCAGTCCTCGACAATGCTTCATCAAAAAACTCAATCAGGTTTGTTAGACACTGTTGTCACTTAACAAATAAGTGTTGCTTGTCAGTTGATAACCCATGATTTTCCAAAGTGCAGATTAATTTTATCCCAAATTTTGATCGTTAGCTGTTTCTCCTCAGTATTGCTTGACTGACTGGTCTGTCATCACTGTATCTATTTCTGTGTCTGGAATCACTTCTTATCTGGAAGAAAAACAGTAGTTTGTAATTACAATATGTCATTAAATTAAATTTGATAAAAGCCACAAAGAGAGACATCAGGGCAAATGACTGAAAGTAGCATCAAAACTATAGATTTTCAGGAATGGCCTAACATCTTTCTCAGTTATTTTATGAAAAACACTGATAATTTAGTGGATAGAGAAATACCAGAATGTACACCCTTAGCATAATTTGAAAGCCTTAGCTCATTCACACTTTCTATTCATGTAAGCACCACTTGAGAAATGGGTCATGGCACCTTACAATGACGGAGACAAATCCATAAAACAAGGGTTGACAGTTACAAAGCAAGCGACTCCTGACATCTTGAGTGACAAAGTGTTGTAGTATTTAGTTCCCTTTTTTAGGAGACAAGCAATTAAATATGAATGAGCCTAAACAATCACAGCTTTTTCCGAAGTGATAATTGAGGGTTGCCAGTTCATTAGCCTAATTTACTCTGAATTTGCCTGATGACATGGTGTTCAAGTAGAAAGCCTGTGTGTCAAATGCTGGTCTGTTGCAGGAATTGTGGCCTCACTGATTAGTTCTGTAAAATTAGGTGACAAATAGCTGGGGAATCTCTCAGATAAGGGCAAGAAGTGCCAGGTGAAGTAACAAGCACTAATTTTCTCTGTATGTCGAAAACCTTCTTGGATTAAATCTAGTTTAAAACATGCAGCCATCATGTCTGTGACAGGTTTGAGAAGAGGTGACTGAGTGTATCAAAATTCAGCACTAATTGCCTTTCTCCAACGACCATGAAATTAATCCTTCTTATAACCAACCATACTGTAATAAAGATTAGCCATTGCCCAGGAACTTGATAGCATTGCATTCAGAGTTGCAATATCTCAGTAAATTATATCTATTAATATTTTTGTTTTTATTTGCATTTCCATTATTTCACCCTTATATCCATCATCCATGATAGTGAAGAAGCAGCATACCAAACAGAAATGTAATATTTCATATTGGGAAATTTAATATCCTGTGCACTTTTGAGTACATCATTGGCTAATGGGCTTCAGGCAATACTTTGCATCTTCACAACTTAGGAATTCTTTGCACTTTGGTTGATCGGAAGTATTATGACATTTATTGGTCATGATTTCTTTATCAAAGTATTTCAGATCTGATAGGGTACATGTGGACAGAATATTTCCTCTTATGAGACAATACTGAATTAAGGGAGGAGAGTGATGCACTGGAAGCATTCTTGGTCTATAGTCCAGAGATGAATGGATCAAATTCACCCTCTGCTTTTTATGTTCTCTGTACGGTCTAGTAGTGCAGTAGATGCATCCTAACCTCAAGACTAGGTCTCTGTTCAAGCCCCGCAGCATCCAAGAAGCAGGAAAATCACAGGAGTTATTCCCTAAAGCGCTCTGTGAGGAGCACATTGATACCTGGGGTTGAAGTGTTCCGAGGCGGAAGATGACACATTGATGCCCTGGGGTTAAACATCTCCGGGACACCCACACCAATCAACCCCACTGCCTTGTGGCCCAACATTTCAACTCCCTCTCCCACTCTGCCAAGGACATGCAGGTCTTGGGCCTCCTCTACCACCGCTCCCTCACCACCCGACACCTGGAAGAAGAACGCCTCACCTTTCATCTCAGAACACTTCAACCCCAGGGCATCAATGTGGACTTCACCAGTTTCCTCATTTCCCCACCCCACCTTACCCCAGTTCCAACCTTCCAGCTCAGCACCAGCCCCATGACCTGTCCTACCTGCCTATCTTCCTTTCCACCTATCCACTCCACCCTCCTCTCTGACGTATCACCTTCATCCCCACCCCCATTCACCCATTGCACTCTTTGCTACCTTCCCCCACCCTCCTCTCTGACCTATCACCTCCATCCTCACCCCCATTCAGATTACTTACAGTGTGGAAACAACAAGTTCACACCGACCCGCCGAAGCGCAACCCACCCAGACCCATTCCCCTAACACTACGGACAATTTAGCGTGGTCAATTCACCTAACCTGCACATTTTTGGACTGTGGGAGGAAACCGGAGCACCCGGAGGAAACCCACGCAGACACGGGGAGAATGTGCTAACTCCACACAGTCAGTCGCCTGAGGCGGGAATTGAACCCAGGTCTCTGGCACTGTGAGGCAGCAGTGCTAACCACTGTGCCACCGTGCCGCCCACAAATTGTACTCTATGCTACTTTCTCCCCACCCCCAGCCCCCTCTCATTTATTTCTCCACCCTGCAGGATCCCTGCCTCTATTCCTGATGAAGGGCCTTTGCCCGAAAATTTGATTTTCCTGCTCCTTGGATGCTGCCTGACCTGCTGTGCTTTTCCAGTACCACTCTAATCCAGACTCTGTTCAAGTCCCACCTTTCCCAGACATCTGACATTTGTTCTTTAAAAGTTTCTACTCTGGAAGAGTGCCATTAAGATGTCCCAAAAGATTGGCAAAACTAATTAGAACTAGGGGTCACTCATAAAAATTAGGGGTTCCCATATATGACAGAGATTAGGCAAAATTCCTTTTCTCAGAGGATTGAATGTCTCTCATAGAATCATGGAATCCCTACATGAATCATGGAAACCGGCCATTTGGCCCATCGAGTCAGCACCAACCCTCCAAAGACCATCCCACCCAGACCCAACCATTACTCTTTTTCCATAACACTCTATTTCCTTTGCCTAATCCACCATTAGCACTGCTTTCGAAACTTCCTGCCCAGTCATTGACAGAATCAGAACATATCGGACAAGGGGAAGATGGGGCCATTATTCTCTGGCAGGGATCTGGAGGTCCTGGTGGATGAGACGGAGAAGAAGAGGAGCACCCTCTTCCTGGAGGACTGGTACAGGTGAGCACCAGACTGTGGAAGCCTGGTCAGAGGTCACGCTGTGGGTCAGTGCCATCTCACCAGTGCAGAAGAATAGCCAATTGTTCTGAAAGAAGTTAACAATCTTTGCCATTGCATCATGGTAAACCGCAACATTGATTGCTTTTGATAAATCATACTCACTCGAATATGGCTACCGCACCCACTTCTACTCATACTCTACCACTCTCACTATTCCTTCCCTCATGCGCTCTTACCTTCCACAAGACTAACCCTGCATGGCCTCTGCTCTATATTCTCACTGCCTCATAACAACTCATTCCTTTTCAAACACGTGAGATCTTACTTTTATATCTCACTTAAAAGATGGCATCTCTGGTGTTCTGGTGGGGTATATATCTATTTGTGTAAATATTGTGGTAGAATATCTGTCCAAATTTGTAAGTGGTGTCAATGACTGCCAGACCTTCCATCCAATCAGTAGAATATGATTGGTCAACTGGGACAACACTACTATCATAGGGCAAGCCAGACAGAGAACAGCCAGGGAATTCCTAGAGGCATGGCATTCATCCACAAACTCCATCAACAAACACATCGACCTGGATCCAATATACCAACCACTACAGCGGACAGCTGAAACTGACAACCGGACGCGGCAGGGACAGACCACTATAAACACCGGAGGAAACATCAAAGAAGCGCTTCGCAGGAGGCTCCCAAGCACTGATGATGTTGCCTAGCCAGGGGACGAAACGTTTGCAGCAAAAACTTCCAGCTCGGCGAACAGAACCACAACATAGAGACCCAGTGTGTAATATGCACAGTTCTCTCGACCTCAGTAAAGATTACATCAGAGATTAAGTGATGATCTGAAATGAATAAAAGATTGAAGGGATCTATCAATTCCTCCATCTACAGTGAGTTAAGGAGTTCTTAAAAAAGGGAGCAGAAGTTTAAAATTGGAGATAGACTATTCAGGGCTAACATCAAGAGGCATTTCTTCATGCAAAGGGTTAAAGGGCTGACAATCTCTCCACCAGCAAGTTAATGAGGCTTGGTCAATTGAAATCAGTGTAACTTAAATTGATGGCTCTTGTTAAATGTGGGTATTGGAGAATATGGAGATAATTTAAGTAAATGGAGGTAAGGTATAAATGAGCCATGTGTAACTGAATGGCAGAGCAGACTAACCCTCTTCCAATGGTTGCAGAAGAGCTCAATATGCAAAGATAGTTAAAAACAAAAAAATCTGAAAATCTTGGAATGAGGATAACTGTAGACTTACTGCACGCAAGCTCGCCAAAGCTGAATGCTGTTAGGAATAAACTTGAAGATCAGTTCTTTCAGGATGTAGCACCTCAGCACCTTCTCCAAAATCTGATTTATTCACCCGAAATGTAAACACAAAATGATAAGCTTTTCACAGAAATGTTGAAAGAATAGTTTTTACAAGACATTAGCATTTTCTACACTCACTGATATCATTCCAAGAAACTTTCATATTTTCATTCCCTTGCACAGAATGTTGACAGTGCCAGTCATCCAAACTCTGCTTTTACATTGATAATCTTTTTTTTTGGTAGTAACAAACTGCTTGTCTACAGTTCCAATCAATACTTTCCCTCTTAGTTAAGCTTCTCTGAACATTCACCAATTGTATCTACAACATTTTAATGCAACTTGGTCCTCTCATTTTTACAGTTAAAATATAACATAATCATTTTGGATTACGACAGACCTTTGTCAATGAACTTCTGTTTATACATATTTATTTTCCAAACAAATCTGCACTCATTTGACATATGTAAAGTAACTGGCTTTGCAGCATTTTACTTTGTAATCTTGAGCAGCATATGAATATATTGTAATGCATACCTCACAGCTTTGTGTCAGAGACATATCAATCTCAATAGCAATGTATTATTGCTCTCGTCATTTCAAAAAGAGATATCTTAAGGCTTTCCCTCTTAATCCATTGTAGAATAATTGTTCCTGAGGAATGTTTCCATTTAGCTGAATTTCAGCATTGCTAGCATGGATGGGACAAGGTCAGAGAAGGATACTGAAGACAAAAATGAGAGAAATCATAGTGGGTCAGGCAGCACCCATGGAGAGGCAGCAAGCTGTTAATGACCAGCCAGGAGCCCCTCAAAACATTTCAAGAAAGTAGCTCAGACCCTAACTTCGTGAGTTGTTTAAAGCAGGTGCAGTGCCAGTATTCCAGGAGGGATGCAGCTGGTCAAAAAAAATAGTTTTAAACAACACAGAATTTATTTACAAGATTACCGAATGAAATACAAACAAAAGAGAACAGAATATGGAATAACCTAAGCTATCTGAAAACCCAACGGAGTTTCCCAACTTAATGATGCTGTTCCAAGTACTTGCAACAATCCCCAGAAACACCCCTTGGCGCAAAAGTAAAAATCAAACACTGATTCTAACACAGGACAGATGTCAGAGAGAGGGAGGATCAGCATGAGCCTGCTTCTTTGGGTCCAGCAATTCACAACTGACTGCCGGCAAAAACCAAACCAAACCAGAGAAAAGCTGAGATGGGAGAACTGGCCACTCCCTGTTCATTTTACAAGTTTTTAAAAAAAACTTGGAAGCCTTTTGCCTGAGGTAGTATCTGTTAGCTGTAAAGTAAATTGGTCCGAAAGCCCTTGAAACCTAGTCCTCCCGGAGTCTGTGTCATTATGACCTCCTGGGAAAGAAGCCAAGGACAACATAACCTTGTTAAAGGAGCAGTATCATCATGAAGCTAATGTTCTGAACCTAGACAACTGTTCATCAGAGCTGTCATGAAGTGTAAACAGGGCAGCTCTGATAAGTATATTTAGATATTTAGCTGCACAAAGTTGTTTCACGGTTCACGCATACCATGGTTGATCTGTCCTGCAACTTGTTTTCATTCTGTATTGCTTCCAGCTCTGACTTCTGTTCCCAGCAAAACTTGACAGATTGTCAGTCTTCAATTAGTCCAGTATGCTCAGTCTTTGGATGGGATGGGTTCAGCACCTACCTGAAACATTGTGTGAAACAGGGATTCCCAAATTTACTCAGAGATAGCCATCTCTAATTTGAGGATTGTACCTTCTTAAACTGGTTTTTCACCACCAGAGGAAATAGCAAAATGTTTTTTTAGGGATGGAGGAAGAAAGGGGCCTGGCACCAGCTGGCATTCTGATGCCCTGATGCATTTTCTCTGATGCCAGCCACTTTTTATAAAGAAGCTTTTTGGTACCAGCAAGATCATCCATCTTCATGAGACAGTTTGGTGATTAAGTTAATTATGGGCTGCATTAAAATCAATTGAAGGAAGTCAAATGGTATTTTTCAATCTGTCACATTAACAGAGGCCAGTTTCAGGGTTTGAAGATGAAGGGAGACCAGTCGAATAGAGTTCTCCCTGTCAGTCTGGGTGTGGGACAACCACATGGAGGGACTTTCTGGTGTCTCTCGGGAGTAGTTGGTTGGCTTTTTAACAGCTTTGCTATTAAGTAACAAGGGTTGTTGAGAATCATCAGCTCCATGTTGAAGCATATTCTCCATTGCGTACCTGTTAAAATAATTCAGAATCATGATGGGCCTGGACAGAGTGGAAAGGAAGGAACTGTTCCGAATCATGAGAGGATCAAGATTAAGAGGATCAAGAATGAGAGGGTACAGATTTTATTTTAAACAACAAGAGCCACAAATACTTGGGAACACCACCACCTACAAGTTCCTCTCCAAGCCTGTCATTATTCTGATTTGGAAATATATCATTGTTCCTTCACTGACACTGAGTCAAAATTCTGGAATTCCCTCCCTAACAGAATTGGGGGTCAACCTACAGCAGATGGACTGCAGCGGTTCAAGAAGGCAGCTCAACCCAACCTTCTCAAGGGTAACTCAGGACAGGCAGTAAATGCTAGGTCATTTAGTGACAGCCACATTCCACATTAAAAAAAACATGAAAGTCAGAGTAGTTACCAGGCAACTTCAGCTTGATACTTGCTCCTCTGCACATCATCATTCTCGTTCCTGCACAACCGGCCAGCCATGTACGCAGCAAATGTGCTGCATGTGCTTCTAACAAACAGCCATGTTTCAAAGTATAGTTGAAGAAGATTAATCCTCGATCACGTATAGATGGTTTCCAGGTGCGGTAAATCAATGGCAGCCTCCAATATCAGTCCAGGGACTTGGCACAGTCAGTCGACTGCTTTGGGTGGACATGGTCAGGGAATCCGGTCCAGGAAATAGTTAACAGTCAGCCTAGTGAGTCCAGTGCACCCAGTCCGGGGAGTCACAGGAAGACGGGAAGCGAGTTATACAGGTATCAGTCAGGATTCTGGTCATAGAGTATTCTGGTCATACAGCATTGAAACAGACTCTTCGGTTGAACTTGTCCATACCGCCCAAACTAAAACTAGCCCCATTTGCCTGTGATTGGTCCATATTTATTCATGTACCTGAACAAATATCATTTAACTGTTGTAACTGCACCTGCCTCTATCACTTCCTCTGGCAGCTCATTCCATATATGAACCATTTCCTGTGTGGAAAAGTTGCCCCTTATGTCACTTTTAAATCTTTCCCATTATCTTAAACAGATGTCAGTTTGTTTTTAACCCTCCCACCCTAGGAAAAAGACCTTGGCTATTCACCTTATCTTCAACCTCCTATGTTCACTCATCATTTGGAACTGTCCATCTAAGTTGCTCAACTCGGTGGGTCACTGTCAGTCCTGGGGGGGGAGGGGGTCTGTTCATTAAAAGCCAGTGGGGGAAAGGATATATAGGGGCCAATGCTATGAAATTGAGGCTAGGGAACTTAGTTTGAATGGTGATTGGAGGCAGTGAGCCAGATGAAAGAGGTAGAACATTAGCAAGAATGATACAGGAGCTGGGGATAGAGTGTTGGTAATTGAATGTCAGAAGCACCCTGATGCCATGTGGTAGGGAGTGACATTTACTCCTATTTCTGGCATGGTTATATATACCTGAGCTAAGAATATAAAGTGGACAGGTGAAGATTTAGATAGACTGGATGAGTGGGGACCGAGGGATGTTCAAAACCTATACTGCTGATAGGCAGAGCCACTAGGAGAGCATTGTAGACATCTGAGGATTCACCAAGAGTAGGAAGCTAAGCTTGAGACACATATTCAGAATGGCATTATGGTCAGTACTGACATGATGGGCCAAAGGGCCTGTTCTTGTGCTGCACTCTTCTATGTTCTATATGTTCTAATTGAAAAAGAACCAAAAAATAAAATTGGGACAATGATTTTCATGCAACAATTAACTAAGTATTGGAATTCACCACCTGAAAGGGTGTTGGAGGCAGGTTCAATCAAGGATGATTGTTCTGGGTCACAGGGAGAAGCCTGGGAAATGACATTGGGTGACTTGCCCATTCAGAGAGCTGGTGGAAACATTTTCCACCGAGGCACCTACCTTTGTGCTGTGACAATTCTGTAAGTTGATGTTGTGCAGGAGGTCAGACTCAAAGGAGCACAGATTATTTCAGAGGATTGTAGAGCTGGAATAAGTTACAAAAATGTAGCAGTGAGTTTTAGATGAAGTGTGAAAGATAGTCGGGAGAATGTTGAGGTTATCAAATCTTGAGATAACCGAGTGCTATTAGTTTCCCAAGTCAGTGAGTCAAGCTTTCTGAAGTTATGGAGATATAAATAGGTGATCTCAGTGATGGAGTTGATAAGTGATCAGATATGACACAAAGGTTGCAAACGGCCTTGTTCAATCTCAGGCAGTGAAGAAGGAGGTGGACAGAGTTGATGGATGTTTTTAAAAAATCCTTTTGATGGGAGATGGATTTTGCTGGCATGGGCAGCATTTTGTATGTATCCCTGTTTGCCCTTGAAATGAGTGGCTTGCTGCTTATTTCAGAGGGAGGGGCTCTGCAAGCAAGCATAAGTCAGACCAGGTAACAATGACAGGTTTTCATTCCTAAAGAACATTACTCAACCAGATGGTATTTTGCAACAATCAGTGATAATTTAACAGTCACCATTATGAAAAAGAGCTTTTAATTCCAGATTTGTATTGACTAAATTTAAACTCCACCATGACTGTGGTGATAACTTATTCCAGAGCATTACTATTTGAGTGATATTACCACTATGTCACCATCTCCCCTTGGATTTGATCTTTCCCATGTGTTCTTTGGAAGAAATTTCTGCTCATCCAGTTCCTGCTGTCAAATGAGAAAAATGACAAAACAAGACAGTGGAAGTTTTTAGCAAGATAGTAGTGAGGTAATGTTGGGTGTCATCGCTGTATTTTTGATTGAGGTTGCCAATCAGCTTTACATCGTTGAGAACTAAAAAGGATCCAAGGTTAGATCCTTCGCTCATTCCAGAAGGAATGGTGCAGGATTGGGAAGAGAAACCATTGCTGGTGATTCCCACTCTATGACAAGACAAGTAGGAACAGAATCAAGATTAGCTTTATCGTGCAGTTGGATAATGGATGAAAGGCATTGGTGAAGGATGAGTCAAGTCAAAAAAGGAAGTTGGGATAATTTACTGCGGTCCCCTTAATGAAGGCCATTTCAATGCAGATACAGAATAGGAACCTGATTGTAGGGAGTCAAAGTTAGATTGTGGGCTTGTTATGGACCAGACCAGACTGCCTCAAAGCATTTCAAGAAAGTAGCCCAGACCCAAAATTTGCTAATTGCTTGAAGTGGGTTTAGCGTGGATATTCTAGGAGGGGTTCAGCTGGTCAAACCATTTAGTTTTAAACAAAACAGAATTTATTTCCAGGGTTACCAAATGAAACACAAACAAAAAAGAATAACTTAACCTTCCCAAAAACCCAACAGATTATCCCAACTTAATGATGCTGTTCCAAATAATTACAAAATCCCCATTAACACCCTTTTGCACAAAAGGTAAAATCAAACATAGGGTCTTACAAGAGAGAGAGGGATTCATCTTGGAACACCTTCTTCCATGCAATTGGTTCTTGGACCAGCAAACTCAAACTGAACTGACGGCTTTCAGTGAGCAGTCAGACTGCTGAAACCAAATCAAACAAGAAAAAAGCTGAGGTGGGAGAACTGATCACTCCCCTTACATTGTACAAGTGTTTCTTTTAAAATCGTGAGAGCCTTTTGCCTGAGGCAGTGTCTGTTAGCTATATTCAAAATGGCCCTAAAAACCCATCCAAGCCAGACATTTCGGAGTCACTGGTTTTACAACATCTCTGAATAAAAAGCCAAAGACAGTATAATCTTGTTAAAGGAGTAGCATCATCACAATGATATTGGGCCACAGTTTAGAGGATCATAACAGATTGAGTAACTTCAGGAAAAAACAGATGCTGATCCACATTCGATTGTGAGCTTCACTATTATTTGCAAGTACACTCCTGTTTGCACTTTTTAATATTTTCTTTGGCATTTCTATAACTTTCTGTACCTACTGTAATTTTAAAAAATCTTTCATTTATATAATTCTTTTCATTAAAGTTGATAGTGCTTTTAAATAAGTTTGTATATATCATTACTTCACAATACAAATTGAACCTATCGTTACTTTTCAACACAAATTTGATCTTGAGGAGAAAGTAAGGACTGCAGATGTTGGAATGTTGATTCTCCAGTTCCTTAGATGCTGCTTGACCTGATGAGCTTTTCCAGTGCCATACATTTCAACGCAAAATTAAAGTTTGTCCATCTGGGATAGATGCTGCCATTGTGTTGGCCAAAATGCATTCAAAGTACCTGCTACTTGTATCTGTACATTTTCTGATGAATAGTTTGAACTATTACTTGAAATTAAAATATTGGTTTGTGAATCATTTTTCTTTCAATTCCATCATGAAATTGCATCACCCTATATGCAATATTATCACGAGGAACCTGATTAATAGGTTGTGGGTTGGTTCACTGATTTATAATGTATTGTAGGTTCAGTTCCCACACAGCGACTGTTGCTAGGAAGCATCTCCATCTCAACCTGGTTTGCTAATATTCTTTAGGGAAGAAAACTGCTGTCCTTACTTGGTCTGGCTGACAGACCCACTGCAATCTGGTTGACTTTTAACTGCCCTCTGGGCAATTAGGGATGGGCATAAAAAGCAGACCTCGCCAACGATACCCTCATCCCATTATGAATAAAGAAAAAAAACTTCTCCCCCTGACGTGTGGTGACCTTGAGGTTAAATCACCACCAGTCTTCCCTCTCTAATAGTCTGGTAAGACGACAGCAACTTTACCCTTTTATTATCTCATACTGATTTATTACTCATTTCTGAATCCAATATGGTCTATTCCATTAATTCTGAAAGACTTTTTTTATCTCCTAGAAATGAATACATCCTCCTAGAATTAAAATTACATTTTCTTGTAAGCCAGTTGGAAGGTTTATCACTATTCAGTATTTATAGTTTTGTATTGCTCCTTATATAACAACACAGAAATGTTGCAGAGCTGAAGCAGTGAAAATCATTCCTCATTGATCATACTGATGTTTTATTCATCACTTTCTAAAGGGTGAATAAAATAGCATCAATACAAAACTCTAAATAATTATAGAATCAACTGAAGCCATGATGCACCAATCGACTTGTGTGGAGTGATGAACGAGGTCAACTTGTTTCACTGGAATTCAGAATGATTCAATTAATGGTGTTGCTTGATGAAGACGGTGAGGCATTCCTAATGTCCCATTTGCTGTTTGTAACTCCTGTTGCAATTTTACATGAGTCCACTTCAAATATTTACAACATTATTCTTTGCTCTGCAGACTAAATAACCTTTTGAATTTACATTATTAGGAGCTCACAGTGAGAGAGTGGCACGGGGATACTCAAAATCAGCTCTTTTTTAAAAAAATGCATAAATGCAGTTGGAAACTGGAGGTAATCATTATAAAATGCACATCTACATTTAACAGACACCTGCTGAGAAATCTGTTGACATTTCACATTAACATTGAACAAAGTCATCAAAACAGAGCAATTGGACTATTATTATACGTCCATTTAAAGGTTGACTAATTGAATCAATAACCAAGATCAGTGTGAGTTTCACATTAAAGTCATAATTAACCATGTGAGTCATAAAAGCAATTATAATAACAGCAACATATTGTTCAGGTAACTTGAAAGAGACTTTCAAAAGCCCTAAAGATATTCTCTTTACATATGAGAACACTGTTATCTGAGAGTACAGAATATAACATAACACAGTAATTATTTTGTCCTTTATACTCCTATTTCTTTTTTAAATGTTAATGATGCTAATAGTGAGCTAATTGGCCATTTATCAAACATAACTGAAAATTAAGTAACTTTTGATTGCTAATTCACTGCCTGTTAAAGCCAGGCCCCATCGCATTGGTTGTGCATTTTATTGAGCTTTTGAGCTCCTCATTGAAATATAATAGTGTCCATTGGGAAAGAGGAAGAGATTTGTTTTAATGAGAGGTTTGCACCGACAACGTTTATTAATAAAGGATTCTGTCCTTTTGTTTTGGCTTTTTACTTCCACCACTGTTTGCCTCATGACCCATAAATTTTAGATGAAACAAGGATTGATATTGCCTTCAGATCAAAATGAGAAATAAACCTTTCTTTTTGAGGATTAATGTCAGACAACATATAATTGCTACCAGTGCTCCATCTATTGCTTCTATTTTCAGGGAAGCAGGGGCAGTTATTTACTTGTGTAACTGGCATCCAGCATTCTAGGTTAGCTCAGTTGTCCAGTTGGATAGTGTGGCACAAATTCATGCCAATAGTGCTGCTCAATCCATGTCATCTTGAAATTTTTCTCATTGTGAGACATAAGACGTAGCAAACAACATTTGGATATTGAGAAGAGAGAGAGAGGGAAAAACATCCATCGGTTCTTTATTTGTCTGAACAGTCAGTCCTTCTGATCCTCATTTACATGCCATGTTAATTCTATATCCTTTTCTGCAGATACTACCAGACTTGTTGAGTATTTGAGGCATTTTGGGTTTTTCTTTGTATTTTCTTGGATTTACAGCAGTTATATAATTTTGCTTTTGTTCAATGAGCTAGTCCTTTTCAGTTACTGAAGAAATTTTAATTCTGGTAGGAGACAGGTTACCATGCATTTTAATGTATTGGCTATGAGATTTGACTGGTAATCTTGAGGATGTGAGTTTAAGTCCTATTTTGGATTCAATTTATAATTATTTAAAAACACTTTACAGATACGCCCATAAAAATATTCTGGAATGAAAACAGGATTTATGGGATAAATAGAATAACACAAGTACTGATGGAAAGATGGTATCAATATTAAGTAACTATTTTGCTTCAGTTTATTGGGAAGATTGAATGATGAAACAAAAAAATAGATAAGTGCATTTTTGAAAACAATTGTAGCATTGAATAAAGCAATCAAACTCAAATAAGGTAAAAGCATTGGCTCAGATGGATTACATCAATGTTTTGTTAAGACAGATGAAGGAAGAAATAGCAGGGCATTACTACACATATTTAATGATTCAACAGAAAGGAAATGTGGTGCCAGTGGACTTGCAAAGAGTTCATGCATTTCCTCCATTTAGTAGGGCAGAAGACCATTTGTAAAAATGATTTATTCATCTCTGGGCATCTCTGGCAAGACCAGCATTTATTGGCCATACCGAACTGTCAAGAGGGCAATTAAGCATAAACCACATTTCCTTCACTAGATTAGATTAGATTACATTACAGCGTGGAAACAGGCCCTTCGGCCCAACAAGTCCACACCGACCCGCTGAAGCGCAAACCACCCATGCCCCTACATTTACCCCTTACCTAACACTACGGGCAATTTAGCATGGCCAATTCACCTGACCTGCACATCTTTGGACTGTGGGAGGAAACCGGAGCACCCGGAGGAAACCCACGCAGACACGGGGAAAACGTGCAATCTCCACACAGTCAGTCGCCTGAGGCAGGAATTGAACCCAGGTCTCAGGCGCTGTGAGGCAGCAGTGCTAACCACTGTGCCACCGTGCCGCCAACACTAAAGTACAGTGGTGTACCAGGTAGATTTTTCTAACAATTGACAATGAATTCATAGTCATCATCAGACTTGAATTTCAGACTTTTAAAATTGAATTCAAATTCCACCATCTGCTGTGGTGGCATTTGAACCCAGTCCGTTGAAAGTTAACTGAACTTCTAGATTAGTAATCTACTGATAATACCACTAGGCTATTACATCCCCAAAGCATTATAAACTAAGCAGCTTAACATTGGTGCTGGGATAAATAATGTCTACTAATTAAGGGAATGGAAGAACAGTTAATATGAAATTAGGCAGGGCAGGTGACTGAAGTGTCGATGGGGAGCACTTTGGGTCCAGTGACCATAACTCCATTAGTTTTAAAATAGTGATGGAAAAGGATAGACTGGATCTAAAAGTTGAAGTTCTGAATTGGAGTTAGGGACAATTTTGATGGTCTTAGGTAAGAGCTTTCATAAGTTGATTGGGGCAGATGTTCACAGGTAAAGGAACAGCTGGAAAATGGGAACCTTCGAAAATGAGATAACGAGATACAGAAACAGTATATTCCATTTCGGGTAAAAGGCAAGGCTGGTAGGTGGAGGGAAAGTGAGGTGACTAGAGAAATTGAGGCTTTATTAAGAAAAAGAAGGATGCATTTGTCAGGTATAGACAGCGGAGATCGAGTGAATTCTTAAAAGAGTATAAAGGCAATAGGAGTATACTTACGAGTAAAATCAGGAGGGCAAAAAGGGGACATGAGATAGCTTTGGCAAATAGGGATTAGGAGAATCTAAAGGGAATTGAAAAATACATTAAGGACAAAGGGTAACTAAGGTGATAATAGTGTTATGAACTAAGTCAGACCACTCAAAACATTCTTAAATAGGCAGCCCGAGACCTAACTTTGCAATTTGTTTTGGTAAGTGTACAGCGAGAATTTCCTGGAGTAAGATAGCTAGGCTGACTACTATTTTTTAAAGCAAACAAAAATTTATTCACAAAATTACACAATAAACACAAAGAACAGAATAAAGAACACCTACAGAACTCAACCTATCCAGCTAGACGTAATTATGTTGTTCTCAATACATACAACAGTCCCAAATTCCCTTTAAAAACCAATATAAATGGAACACATGCTTACAGGTTGACATTGAAGGGCAGGAGAGAGAGAGAGCTTCCACACAACTCCCTGTTGAACTCCCCAGTTCAAGACTAAACTAAAACTGCTCAACTCAGCTCAGCTAAAGAGCTGACCACTCCCCTTTCATTGTACAGGTCACTTCTAAAACATGACCACTTTGGCCTGAAGTCTCACCTGTTTACATATAAACAAAAGGTGCTCAAAATCTTTTTCATCTCTGTACCAAACCAAACTGATTGGAGTCTGTCCTAGTTTATTGCCGCTCCGAAAAAATCAAGGACAGAGTCTTCTTGAGCCAAGAAACAGCTTTCAGAAAAAAAGGGACTAGCTTTGTGACAATAGGGTCCCTCAAAGATCAGAGTTGAGAGTGTGTTGCTGGCAAAGCACAGCAGGTCACGTAGCATCTGAGGAGCAGGAAAATTGACATTTCAGGGCGGAGCCCTTTATTGGAGGAGAAAGTGAGGTCTGCAGATGCTGGAGATCAGAGCTGAAAATGTGTTGCTGGAAAAGCGCAGCAGGTCAGGCAGCATCCAGGGAACAGGAGAAGCGACGTTTCGGGCATAAGCCTTCCTGGCCATATCGGAAATCAAAGACAGTAAGTACCAAAAACTTTCATGTACTTACCCCCTGTTTTAAAAAATTCTCAAGGTCAAGGACCAGGCTCGCAGGAAAGTAGTCTGACACAGAACAAACAGCCAAGAGGCGAGTCTGCTAGAATATAAGTGTTTTATTCCCCGCAGCGTCGCCACAACCAGGTCTCGTACTTACAACGGGTCTGGTTTATACTCACTCTACGTGTTACCGGAACTGGGAGCCGTCAGTTCTCGTAGAGCGGTTGCCAACAACCCACGCTCGGCGGTTAAACGCAACCCCGGACCAGACTCACCGAACTGGAGACTTTTCCAGCTGATATACTCCCTTCCAGATATAAACATTCATGTGAACAGCAGAGCAAGGCTAAAAAACACATTCCATTCTGGTTACATACAGATAAGAAGATTCACACGGGAAGGTGTATAACAAGATTCACACGGGACTAAGCGACACCTTCCATTTTCGGTTAGATTCACACATGTATTGGGACACAATTTTAACCCTTTCACCACACCCCCACACTCCGGATTCCTCAACTGTTCCATTCCTGAAGAAGGGCTTATGCCCAAAACGTCAATTCTCCTGTTCCCTGGATGCTTCCTGACCTGCTGCGCTTTTCCAGCAACACATTTTCAGCTCGGAGCCCTTTATTGGCAACTTTCCTTTCAACAGCAACATTCTTTACAACAACCCTTTCCTGATGAAGGGGTCTGGCCCAAAATGTAAATTTTCCTGCTCCTCGGATGCTGCCTGACCTGCTGTGCTTTTCCAGCAATGCATTCTCAACGCTGATCTCTAGCATCTGCAGACATCACTGTCTCCCTCAAAGATCAGCAATGCATCAGATGTGTGGAACCGCAGGAGATGAAGGAAATCTGAAATGAGTAATTTGTATCCGTGTTTACTGTGGAGAAGGACATGGAAGATATAGAATGTGGGGAAATAGGTGGTGACATCTTGCAAAATGTCCATATTACAGAGGAAGAGATGCTGGATGTCTTAAAACAGGACCTGATCAGGTGTACCCTAGACCTCTGTGAAAAGCTAAGCAAGTGATTGTTGGGCCCCTTGCTGAGATATTTGTATCATCAATTGTCACAGGTGAGGTGCCGAAAGAATGGAGTTTGGCTAATGTGGTGCCACTGTTTAAGAAAGGTGGTAAGGAAAAGCCAGTGAACTATAGACCAGTGAGCCTGACATCAGTGGTGGGCAAAATTTTGGAAGGAATCCTGAGGAACAGGATTTATATGTATTTGGAAAGGCCAGGACTGATTAGGGATAGTCAACATGACTTTGTGCATGGGAAATCATGTCTCACCAACTTGATTGAACTTTTTGAAGTAGTAACAAAGAGGATAAATGAGGGAAGAGCGGTGGACATGATCTATATGTACTTTAGTAAGACTTTCAACAAGGTTCCTCATGGTAGACTGGTTAGCAAGGTTAGATCTTATGGAATACAGGGAGAACTAGCTATTTGGATACAGAACTGGCTCGAAGTAAAAGACAGAGGGTGGTGGCGGAGGGTTGCTTTTAGACTGGAGGTCTGTGACCAGTGGAGTGCCACAAGGATCGGTGCTAGGTCCTGTGCTTTTTGTCATTTATATAAATGATTTGGATGTGAACATAGGAGGTATTGTTAGTAAGTTTGCAAATGGTATCAAAATTGGAGGGGTAGTGGACAGGGATCTTGATCAGATGAGCCAATGGGCTGAAGAGTTGTGGATGGAGATTAATTTAGACATATTGAGGTGCTGCATTTTGGAAAGGCAAATCAGAGCAGTACTTACACACTTAATGATAAGGTCTCAGAGGTGTTGCTGAACGATGAGACCTTGGAGTGCAGGTTCATAGTTCCTTGAATGTGGAGTTGCAGGTAGATAGGATAGTGAAGAAGGTGTTTGGTATGCTTTCCTTTATTGGTCAGAGTGTTGAGTATAAGAGTTGGGAGGTCATGTTGTGGTTGTACAGGACATTGGTTTGGCCACTTTTGTAACATTGTGTGCATTACTGGTCTCCCTCCTATTGGGAGGATAATGTGAAACTTGAAAAAGGTTCAAAAAAGATGCACAAGGATGTTGCCAGCGTTAGAGAATTTGAGTTATAGGGAAAAGCTCAATAGGCTGGGACTGTTTTCCCTGGAGCGTTGGTGGTGAGGAGTGACATTTTAGAAGTTTATAAAATCATGAGGGGACTGAAAAGAGTAAATAGACAAGGTATTTTCCTTGGAATGATGGAGTTCAAAGGTAGAGGGCATAGATTTAGAGTAAGAGGTGAAAAATTTAAAAGGGACCCAAGGGGCAGACTTTTCACGCAGAGGGTGCTGCGTGTACGGAATGAGCTGCCAGAGGAAGTGGTGGACGCTGGTATAATTACAACATTTAAAAGACATCTGGATGCATATATGAATAGGAAGTGTTTGGAAGGATATGGGCCAAGTGCTGGCAAATGGGACTAGATTATGTTAGAATATCTGGTCAGCATGGATGAGCTGGACCGAAGGGTCCTTTTCCGTGCTGTACATCTTGATGATTCTATGGCTCGATAAAAAAATTAAAATCGTCAGCATAGATTTCATATGAGAAACGTTTGCTTCACAAACATTACTGACTTTTTTTGGAGCAGCAACAAGTTGAATAGACAATAAGAAAGGAATAAATATAATTTATCTGGACTTTCCAAGGCCTTCAGTAAGATGTCCCATAATAGACTAAAGGATAAGGTCAAAGAATGTTGAACTCGTGACAGATTGCTAGCAGGCTATAACACAAAAAGCAATAATGGGAGTAACACTCCATCATACAGACTATAAGACCATAAAATACAGGAGTAGAAATTAGGCCAGTCTGCCCATCGATTCCGCTTCAGTCGTGTCTGATAAGTTTTCAACTCCATTCTCCTGCTGTCTCCCTGTAACTTTTGATCCCATTAACAATCAAGAACCTATCTATCTCTGTCTTAAATATACTCATTGACCTGGCCTCCACAGCCAGATTCACCACTCTCTGGCTGAAGAAGCTTCTCCACATCTCTGACCTAAAGGGTCTTTCCTCTATTCTAAGGCTGTGCCCTCGAGTCCTAGACTCTCCTGATAGTAGAAACATCATCCCAACATCCACTATATCCAGGCCTTTCAGTATTCTGTAAGTTTCATTTGGATCCCCCTCATCCTTCTGAATTCCATCGAATATAAACCCAGAGTCCTTAAATGTTCCTCATATGTTAAACCTTTCATTCCTGCGATCATTCTCATGAACTTCTTCTGGATCTGCTCCAGGGCCAAAACATCCTTCCTGAGACATGGGGCCCAGGATTGCTCACAATATTCTAAATATGGTCTGACCAGATCCTTATAAAGCCTCAGAAATACATCCCTGCTTTTATATTCTAGTCCTTTTGAGATGAATGCCAGCATTGTGTTTACCTTCCTAACTACTGATTGAACCTACAACTTAACCTTCAGAGAATCCTGGACCATGATTCCCAAATCCCTTTGCATTTCAGATTTCTGAATTTTCTCCCCATTAGAAAATAATCTATGCCTCTATTCTACCAACTAACGTACATGACTTGACACTTTCCCATGTTGTATTCCGTCTGCTACTTCTTTGCCCACTCTCCTAATAATTCCAAAGCCTTCTGCAGCCTCCCCACCTCCTCATTACTACCTGTCCCTCCATCTAGCTTTGTATCATTTGCAACTCAGCCAGAATGTCCTCAGTTCCTTCATCTAGATCATTAATGTATAAAATGAAATGTTATCGTCCCAACTCTGAGCCTTGCGGAACGCCACTAATCACTGGCTGCCATCCTGAGGAAGACCTATTTACCCCGGTTCTCTGTCTTAAATTCAATCTTCTATCCAGTCTAGTACATTGTTTCTAACACCATCTTCACTTATTCAGCAGCTTTCTGTGCTCACTTTGTCAAAGGCATTCTGGAAGTCCAAGTGGATGGCATCCGTTGGCTCTCCTTGGTCTAACCTGCTTGTTACCTTCTCAAAGAATTCTAACAGATTTGTCATTCATGATCTCCCCTTGATGAAACCATGCTGACTTTGCCCTATTTTAACATGCACTTCCAAGTACAGAGGAACCTTGATTATCTGAATTTTGGATTATCCAAGCAAGATCACAAGTTCCCAATGCTCGGCTAAACTGTGTTTTCCAGCATTTGATTATCTGAACAGTTGATTATCCAAACAAAATATACCTCACCCACGGCTTTCATATAATCAAAGGTTCCTCTGTATTCAGAAATTTCATCCTCCACAATGGGCTCTAAAATCTTACCAATGAGTGAGGTCAGGCTAATCGCCCTGTAATTTCCCATCTTTTGCCTCACTCCCTTCTTACACAGGGAGGTTACATTAGTAATTTTCCAGTCCTGTGGGACCCTCCCAGACTCCGTTGATTTCTGAAAGATTACCACTAATGCCTCCATTATCTCTTCAGCTCTCTCCTTCAGAACTGTTGGATGTAGTCCATCTGGTCCAGCTTATTTATCCACCTTCAGTCCTTTCAGTTTTTCTAGCACCTTCTCCTTGGTGATGGCCACTATATTCGTCTGTACACCCCGACTCTCTTTAATTTTTGGAATGTTACTCATGCCTTCCACCGTGAAGATTGATACAAAATGCTAGCTCATTTCCTCGGCTGTTTCTTTGTTCCCGATTACTACTTCTCCAGTGTCATTTTCCAGCAGGCCAAGGTTCACTTTTGCCTCTCTTTAGCCTTTATACATCTAAAGAAACTCTTGCAATCTTTTTTTATACTACTGATCAACTTACCCTCATATTTAATCTTCCCACTCCTTATTTCTTTTTGTCCTCTGCTGGTCTTTGTAGGCTTCCCAATCCCTTAGCATCCCACTGCTCTTCACCATATTATATGTTTTCTCTTCTGCTTTTATGCTATCCCTGACTTCTCTTACCAGCCATAGTTGCCATGTGCTTCCTGTAGTATGCTTCTTTTCCCAAGGATTGAAATTTGGCTGTGTCTCCCAAATTACTCCCAGAAGTTGCCGCTTCATTGTCTTTCCTGCTAGACTCCCCTGCCAACCAATTCTGGTCAGCTCCTCCCTCAGGGCTCTGTACTTGCCCTTCTTCAACTGTAATACCATTACATCTGATTCCAGCTTCTCCCTCACAAATTGCAGAATAAATTCTATCATTTTATGGTCACTGCCTCCGAAGGGTTCCTTCATTTAAAGCTCCCTTATCAAGTCTACCTGATTGCACAATACTAAGTCCAGTATTGCCTGTTCCCAAGTGGAGTCCACCATAGGTTATTCCAAAAAGCCATCTCATAGACATTGCACAAATTCCTTTTCTTGTTATCCACTACCAACTTGATTTTCCCAGTCCACCTGCACATTAGATAAGTTCCCTGGGCCAGGTGGGATTTATCCTAGGATTCTCTAGGAAGCTAGGGAAGAGATTGCAGAGCCTTTGGCTTTGATCTTTATGTTATCATTGTCTATAGGAATAGTGCTAGCAAATGTTGTTCCTTGTTCAAGAAGGGCAGTAGACACAACCCTGGTAATTATAGACCAATGAGCCTTACTTCAGTTGTGAGTAAAGTATTATAAAGGATTATAAAAGATATGATTTATAATAATCTAGAAAGGGATAATTTGATTAGGGATAGTCCACATGGTTTTGTAAAGGGTAGGTCGTGCCTTATTGAGTTCTTTGAGAGGATGACCAAACAGGTGGATGAAGGTAAAGCATTTGATGTGGTGTATATGGATTTCAGTTCAACATTTGATAAGGTTCCCCACAGTAAGCTATTGTAGAAAATACATAGGCATGGGATTGAGGGTGATTTAGTGGTTTGGATCAGAAATTAGCTAGCTGAAAGAAGACAGAGGGTGGTGATTGATGGAAAATGTTCATCCTGGAGTTCAGTTATTAGTGGTACATGCACGAATCAGTTTTGTGGCCACTGCTATTTGTCACTTCTGTAAACGACCTGAATGAGGGCATAAAAGAATGGGTTAGTAAATTTGTGGATGACACTAAGGTCAGTGGAGTTGTGGACAGTGTGGAAGGATATTGCAGGTTACAGAGGGACATCAGTAGTTGCAGAGCTGGGCTGAGAGGTGGCAAATAGAGTTTAATGCAGAAAAGTGTGAGGTGATTCATTTTGGAAGGAGTAACAGAAATACAGAGTACTGGACTAATGGTAAGATTCTTGGTAGTGCGCATGTGCAGAGAGATCTCAGTATCTATATGCATTGATCCTAAAAGTTGCCACCCAGGTTGATAGGTTGTTGAGAAGGCGTACAGTGTGTTAGCTTTTATTGGTAGAAGGATTGAGTTTCGGAGCAATGACGTCATGTTGCAGTATTGGGAGAGGAATCTGTTGGATTGATGGAAACATTTAGCATATTCACTGATGACTTCTATCTTATCTTTGCTATGCTATTCATTACTCCAGTTCCAATCAACATGATTTGCTCTTGATCACTGAAGTGAGTTCACAAACCGTTCAGTTTCATTGAACTGAAGACCTACCAGTGTTAGTTATGAAGTATATCAATCCGAAGATTCTGTTTAATATGTTCATGGGCTGTAGGTGTCTTAAAGCCAGCCTTTATGTTCCATTCATAAATTACCATTGAGGGAGTCAATTAGGAAAACAGGACATGTCGATCTTGATAGTGAAACACACATCCCAACAAGACCAGAATAGATACCTTGACCTCTTGCTCAAATTGTTCCCAGATGCACTCAAACCAATGGCATTATGGTGCGCTGAATGCATGGTTACAGGCTTGTTTGTGGTCAAATAATTGCTAAAACTCCTGGATCATGTTTGTACCAGAACATGGCAGATGAGATTGAATTAAGTGAGGTGGCTTACACATTACAAAAAAGTGGAAATATAGGTTGACATCATACTGTTCTGACCGACGCCAATCCTAAAAAAAACCTATTCATTGTCCTAACCAACACCACTGTTCATCCAATGCTGGACCCTCCAGATGCTCCCATTGTAGAATATCGGGTAGACAGGACAGGAGAAGCTAAACCATGGTGTGCCTGTGACACTACAGAAGTTGGGATTGCCTCTTCACATAGCAGTAGAGAACACAGAGACGTAAAATGCAATGGAAATTGAAATAAACTTTATTTATTTCACCATTCCCTCCCTCTTGTTAGCACTTTAAAATTTTCACACTGTCCTGGTGTTATCATGATCCTGAAACAACATCCATCACAACATTTTTTTAAAAATGGCAACCAGACAGGGGTTCTACCCTTCTGATGTTTCAAAATCTGACCCTTAGGAAGTTCTTCTGACTGATGAGAAACAAGTTCTTCAGCCTTGGAACGCAGCAGTTAAGAGGTCGTAACAGCAACTGTAATCAAAATAGAAATGGTTAATTCAAAGGATTAAAATACAATGACACAAAGAGAGGCATAGTAACAAAGCAATCCTATTGGCAGGCATCCTTCACAGAAGTAATCTTTAATGCCTCACATAGTACTAAGGCAATGTACTGGAGGCAATCTTCAGGAATTATTCAATGTGTTCTTTAGAGAGAAATGCAAGCTATGATAAACGCATGAACTCTCTTGATGAACAGCCTCCCTCACTGGCACTTAGCTTTAAGAATTTTAATAAGAGTTGATTCCTTGTTTCTTTGATTAGGCATATAAGTCCTGTGGGACCTTCTTAACTGGCCACAAAAGTGTCTTCAGCTATTATGCGAGAGCACTTCTCAATGAGAACAATTAGATCCTAGGCTACATCTTCCCCAGAACTTTGTAGGAAATTGGTAATTAGGGGACCACTAATTATCTCTAAGAAATACTGCCTATAAGTTTCAGGCTGAAGGAGTCTTTAAATTTGGGCTCAGGAATATTTGAAGAATGCTTCTGAGATTTGTTAATTGTATTTTTTTAAACAAGTAATTACCACAATTGCTATTTATTAAAACAAACAAGAGCAACTATATTGATTATTTAGAGCAACATAAATTTTGATGGAGATAACCTCAAGTGAATTCTAATATTTCAAAACAGTTTACAGAGTAGCCTTTTCAGTAAATATGCAGATGAGAGGTTCAGAGAAGATTTACAAGGGAGTTTCCAGGGTTGGAGGATTTGAGCTACAGGGAGAGGCTGAACAGGCTGGGGCTCTTTTCCCAGGAATGTCGGAGGCTGAGGGGTGACCTTATAGAGGTTTACAAAATTATGAGGGGCATGGATAGGATAAATAGACAAAGTCTTTTCCCTGGGGTCAGGGAGTCCAGAACTAGAGGGCAGAGGTTTAGGGTGAGATGGGAAAGATATAAAAGAGACATAATGGGGAAACCTTTTCATGCAGAGGGTGGTACCACCCTCTGCATGAAAAGGTTTCCCCATTATGTCTCTTTTATATGGAATGAGCTGCCAGAGGACGTGGTGGAGGCTGGTACAATTGCAACATTTAAGAGGCGTTTGGATGGGTATATGAATAGGAATGGTTTGGAGGGATATGGGCTGGGTGCTGGCAGGTGGGACTAGATTGGGTTGGGATATCTGGTCGGCATGGACAGGTTGGAGCGAAGGGTCTGATTCCATATTGTACATCTCTATGACTCTATGACTCTAATTCACTTTTCCTTCACTTTTTAAAAAATATTTGAGAGTAATTAACTATGTAGCAAAGACTCTGTTGCCTCATTTCTCATTCTTGGCTTGAGACAAATGTCTCATTCACAATTTGACCCCAAACAACCTTTTACAGTA
This sequence comes from Chiloscyllium plagiosum, assembly GCF_004010195.1. NCBI lineage: Eukaryota > Metazoa > Chordata > Chondrichthyes > Orectolobiformes > Hemiscylliidae > Chiloscyllium > Chiloscyllium plagiosum. Next base: position 26,872,570 of record NC_057744.1, on the reverse strand, counting down.
ATAAATTAGCTCATAAAGTCAGAGTCTGAGGAGCTGCAATTCCTCCACTTGATAAATTTTGAAGAAAAGCTACAAGCCCAAAATAGAAAACAATAGTTTGGTTTGCAAACAGCCAGGAATCCCTCCACTTCAAAATTCCCATCTACATAGGAAGATTTAGTTACAGAATTTCACCTAAGCCTCTTAGACAGCATCTTCCAAATCTGTAACCACTACCATCTAGAACAAGAACAGCAAATCCATGGAAACACCATTACATTCAAGTTCCCCTGCAAGCCACTCACCATCCTGACTTGGAAATATACTACCATTCTTTCACTGTCACTGGGTCCCCTCCCTCATGTACAGCACATGGACAGCATCAGTTCAAGAAGTTTGCTCACCATCACCTTCTCAAGGGCGACTAGGGACAGGCAACAAATGTTGGCCAACCAGTCACGCTCACGTCCCATGAATGAATAACGAAACGTCATACAATATAAAATGCTGAGACCTCATGCTAAATTATGACTTGTTTTCCAGCTGGACATGAGAAGTTTCAGCCTGTAGTCATTTTCTCTGTAACTACACTGACTTCATGCAGTCCGCATTGTGTATTTAAAGTACAACAACATCAACAACCATGGAACCCAGATTATAGGGGTACATCTGTGGAATTATCACCTTGTGTGTAGTTAAGGTTGTAAGCAAACTTTGATATCTAATTGGGGATGGTCCTGACTATCTGTGGTACATGTTACACAGGCTAACACAAAGTAAACCATGAATAATAACAATTAAGGTACAAAGTTTGGAATTTAAATTCTCTAAGATTACATGTCCCGATGACAAAATTTAAAACTGAACTCAAGTATTTAGTTAATTTATGTGCTTGAATTGCAGCAAGATTTTCACCCCCTCATTAAAAACCTAAACATTTCACGCATGTCTTACTCAGTCTGACCTAAATGTGACCTCTATGCATCGAAAGTGGCTAGCAATCCATTTGGATAGACTTGTGACATAAGGAATGATCACAGACAATTCAAGAATATTCTTCTTTGGATTCCAGTAGCTTGGCATTATCAGAACAAAGTACCTCACTTGATTGGTGCTCATCCTCCATCTCAAACATTTACCTTGTTCATCATTGAAACTCAAGCTTGCAGTAAGGAGAACACACTTAGATACCCACAGTTTCGACCAACTCAAAAAAAACCCGCCAACATATGCATGGAAAGCCTCCACCTGCAAACTTCTCCCCAAGTCACACGCCATCCCATTGGTAATGCAGTTGTATTTTTATTGTCACTGGTTCAAAATCCTGAAATGCAGATGAATGCAAAGCTGAGGAGCTGGTGCATGGGAGACGGATTCACAGTTTTGGATCATTGGAAGCTCTTTTGGGGTAGAAGTGACCTGTGCAAGAAGGATGGATTGCACCTAAATTGGAAGGGGAATAATATACTGGCAGAGAGATTTGTTAGAGCTGCTTGGGAGGATTTAAACTAGTAAAGTGGGGGCTGGGACCCAGGGAGATAGCAAGGAAAGAGATCAATGGTAAAGAGATCAACTGGTACAGTTGAGAACAGAAGCAAGTCAAACTGTCAGGGCAGGAAGGGAGAAAGCAGAGAACAAGGTAGGACTGATAAATTAAACTGCGTTTATTTCAATGCAAGGGGTCTAACAGGGAAGGCAGATGAACTCAAGGCATGGTTAGGAACATGGGACTGAGATATCACAGCAATTACAGAAACATGGCTCAGGGATGGACAGGACTGGCAGCTTACTGTTCCAGGATACAAATGCTACAGGAAGGCTTGAAAGGGAGGCAAGAGGAAGCGGAGTGGCGTTTTTGATAAGGGATAGCATTACAGCTATGCTGAGGGAGGATATTCCTGGAAATACATACAGGGAAGTTATTTGGGTAGAACTGAGAAATAAGAAAAAGATGATCACCTTCTTGGGATTGTACTATAGACCCCCTAATAGTTAGAGGGAAATTGAGAAACAAATATGGAAGGAAATCTCACTTATCTGTAAGAATAATAGGCTGGTTATGGTAGAGGATTTTAACTTTCCAAACATAGACTGGGACTGCCACAGTGTTAAGGATTTAGATGGAGAGGAATTTGTTAAGTGTGTACAAGACAATTTTCTGATTCAGTATGTGTATGTACCTACTAGAGAAGGTGCAAAACCTGACCTACTCTTGGGAAATTAGGCAGGGCAGGTGACTGAGGTGTCAGTGGGGGAGCACTTTGGGGCCAGCAACCAGAATTCTATTAGTTTTAAAATAGTGATGGAAAATGATGGACCAGATCTAAAAGTTGAAGTTCTAAATTGGAGAAAGGCCAATTTTGATGGTATTAGGCAAGAAATGTCAAAAGCTGATTGGGGCAGATGTCTGCAGGTAAAGGGATGGCTGGACAATGGGAAGCCTTCAGAAATGAGACAAGGAGAGTCCAGAGAAAGTATATTCCTGTTAGGGTGAAAGGAAAGGCTGGTAGATAAAGGGAATGCTGGATGACAAAAGAAATTGAGGGTTTGGTTAAGAAAAAGAAGGAAGCACATGTAAGGTGTAGACAAGATAGATCGAGTGAATCCTTAGAAGCATGTAAAGGCATTCGGAGTATACTTAAGAGGGGAATCAGGTGAGCAAAAAGGGGACATGAGATACCTTTGGAAAATAGAGTTAAGGAAAATCCAAAGGGTTATTACAAATACAGTAAGGACAAAAGGGTAACTAGGGAGAGAATAGGGCCCATCAAAGATCAGCAAGGCAGCCTTTGTGTAGAGCCGCAGGAGATACGGGAGAAACTAAAAGAATATGTTACATCGGTTCTTACTGGGGAAGAAGGACATGGGAGATATAGAATGTAGGGAAATAGATGGTGACACCTTGAAAAATGTCTGTATTGCAGAGGAGGAAGTGGTGGATGTCTTGAAACACATAAAAGTGGATAAATCTCCAGGACCTGATCAGGTGTACCCTAGAACTCTGTGGGAAGCTAGGGAAGTGACTGCTGTGCCTCTTACTGAGATATTTGCATCATCGATAGTCACAGGTGAGGTGCCAGAAGACTGGAGGTTGGCTAACATGGTACCACTGTTTAAGAAAGGTGGTAAGGACAAGCCAGGGAACTATAGACCAGTGAGCCTGATGTCGGTGGTGGGCAAGTTGTTGGAAGGATTCCTGAGGGACAGGATGTACATGTATTTGGAAAGGCAAGGACTGATGAGGAGTGACCTTATAGAGGTTTACAAAATCATGAGGCCATGGATAGGGTAAATAGGCAAAGTCTTTTCCCTGGGGTCGGGGAGTCCAGAACGAGAGGACATAGGTTTAGGGTGAGAGGGGAAAGATATAAAAGAGACCTAAGGGGCAACTTTTTCACACAGAGGGTGGTACGTGTATGGACTGAGCTGGTGGAGGCTGGTACAATTGCAAAATTTAAGAGGCATTTAGATGGGTATATGAATAAGAAGGGTTTGGAGGGATATGGGCCTGGTGCTGGCAGGTGGAACTAGTTTGTGTTGGGATTACTGGTCAGCATGGACGAGTTGGACCGAAGGGTCTGTTTCCATGCTATACATCTCTATGATTCTGTGACTGTATGACTAAGTATGTGCCAGTCAAAAAAAGAACAAGTACTTAACTATTCTAATCCAATTTTTGTTGCACTTGGCACACACGCTTGTATGCATAGGCATTGCAAGTGCGCATCTAAATAGTTCAAAATAGCCATTCATCACTATTCTGATTCCTGCCAAACCAACTATTTTGTATCCATGTTGTGACTCAAGCATTTTTTATCACATCAGCCTTGATTTGGTTACAAACACTTCTTGAAAACTGATGTACAAGCTTACAACATCGACTATATTATCCTCATCATTTCCCCTCATTATTTATCTCAACAAAAATCGAGTTATGTTAGTTAAAGAATTCTTTAAGCTGAGACTATAGCAGGCCATTGGATTTTTACTTGCACTTCTAACCTGAGGACAACACTCTCATTGTAGAATTAGAACTAACCTTCTCACCGAGAAACAAAGCAATATTAATAGATATAACCTGACAGCAGGTTAAATGGTGAAGACAAGTTTGGAGCACTATTGGACAAGGAAACATACTTTCTAATTAAGCTGTTTAAGACACAAGACAGTGAAGTTTTTTCATGAAAAGACTAACTCACAAGTAAAATGCTTGCATACCAAACATCATAAGCAGCAAGTGATAGACAGAGCTAAGTGATCCCACAACCGATGGATAAGATCTAAGCTCTGCAGTTCTGTCACATCCAGTCATGAATGGTGGTGGATAATTAAGCAACTCACTGGAAGAGGAAGAGGCTCCACAAATATTCCCATCCTCAATTATGGGAGAGCCCAACACAGCAGTGATAAAGATAAGGATGAATTCACAGCAATCTTCAGATAGAAATGCCAACTGGATGATACATCCTGGCCTCCTCCACTGGAGCCCAAATTCACAGATGACAGTCTTTAGCCAATTCAGTTCACTCCATGTGATATCAAGAAATAGTTGCAAGAAGTGGATCCTGCAAAAGCTACAGGGCCTGACAATATTCCAGCAATAGTGCTAAAGACTTAAGCTCCAGAATATACCACTACTGTATCCAAGCTCTTCCAGTACATCGACTTGATAATGTGGAAAATTGCCCAGGCATGCCTTGTATACAAAAAGTGGGACAAATCTACCCCAACTAATTACCACTCCATCAGTCCACACTTGAACATCGGTAAAGTGGTGGAATGTGTCATCAGTAATGCTATCAAGCAACAGCTATTCAGTGATGCTCAGTTTGGATTCCACAAGGGCCACTCAGCTTCTGATCTTATTGCAGCCTTGGTTCAAATGTGGAAAAATGAGTTGAATTCCAGAGATGAGGTGAGAGTGCCAGTCCTTGACATCAAGGCTATGTTTAACTGAGTGTGGCATGAAGAAAACTGGAATTAATGGGTATCAGGGGTCCACTAGTTGGAGTCATACTTGGCACAGAGGAAGATGGTTGTTGGATGTCATTCATCTGATCTCCAGGATATTTTTGCATGAGTTCCTCAGGGTAGTATCCTTGGTCCAACCATCTTCAGCTGTTTTGTCAATGACCCACCCTCTATCATGAGGTCAGAAGTGGGGATATAGGCCAATGATTGGCCAATTATCAGTACCACTCACTATTCCTCAGATATTGAAGGAGTCCAATGTGTGAAGATCCGGACAATATGCAGGCTTGGGCTGACAATTGGAATGTAATATTTTTGTCACAAAAATGCCAGACAATGCCTGGCAGCCACTAAAAAGAGATACTCTGACCACCGCTCTTTGACATTCAATAGCATTACCATCACTGAATTCCTCACTATCAACATCCTGGGTCTTACCATTGATCAGAAACTCAACTGGACTTGTCATATAAACACAGTGGTTACAGGAGCAGGTCAAAAGCTAAGACAGTTTAAACTAATTCAGCAGGGGGATGGGAACCAGAATTGTAATTCAAGTACAGAGAAGGTTGAGAGTAGGGAGGTCCAAAATAAGGTTTCAGGTTGCAAGAGGGTACTGGCATGCCAAAAGCTGGTTTGAAGTTTGTTTATTTAAACACCAGGAGAATCTGGAATAAGGTGGGTGAACTTGCAACATGGGTCGGTACCTGGAGTTTCGATGTTGTGGCCATTTCAGAGACATGGGTAGAGCAGAGACAGGAATGGTTGCTGCAGATTCCGGGATTTAGGTGTTTCAATAAGAACAGAAAAGATGGTAAAAGAGGAGGGGGTGTAGCATTGTTACTCAAGGACAGTATTACAGCTGCAGAAAGGATGTTTGAGGAGTTGTCAACTGAGGTACTATGTGCTGAGATTATAAACAAGAAAGGAGAGGTCACCCTGCTGGGAGTTTTCTATAGGCCTCCGAATAGTTCCAGAGATATGGAGGAAAGGAGAGCAAAGATGATTCTCGATAGGAGCGAGAGTGACAGGCTAGTCGTTATGGGGGCCATCAACATCCCAAATATTGACTGGCAATACTATAGCTCACATAGTTTAGATGGGTTAGTTTTTGTCCATTGTGTGCAGGAGGATTTTCTGACACAGTATGTCGACAGGCCAAAAAGACGTGATGCCACATTGGATTTGGTATTGGATTAATCCAGCCAGGTATTAGATTTGGAGATAGGCGAGCACTTTAGTGATAGTGACCACAATTCGGTTATGTTTACTTTAATAATGGAAAAGGAAAGGTATACATTGGAGGGCAAGTGCTACAGCTGGGGGAAAAGGCAATTGCGATGCGATTAGACAAGATTTAGGATGCATAGGATGGAGAAGAAAACTGCAGGGAATGGGCACAATAGAAATGTGGAGTTTATTCAAGGAACTGCTACTGTGTGTCCTTGATAAGTATGTACCTGTCAGACAGGGAGGAAGTTGTCCAGTGTGGGAGCCGTGGTTTTCTAAGGAAGTTGAATTGCTTGTCAAGAGGAAGAAGAAAGCTTATGTTAGGATGAGATGTGAAGGCTCAGTTAGGGTGATTGAGAGTTACAAGGTAGCCAGGAAAGACCTAAAAAGAGAGCTAAGGTGAGTGAGGAGGGGTCATGAGAGGTTGTTGGCAGATTGGAGCAGGGAAAATCCTAAAGCCTTCTATAGGTATATCAGCGATAAAGGAATAACCAGAAAAAAGATTAGGGCCAATCAAGGACAGTAGTGGGAAATTGTGCGTGGAGTTAGAGAAGATAGGGAAAACACTAAATGAATATTTTTGTCAGTATTCACACTGGAAAAAGAAAGCGTTGTCGAGGACAATACTGAGAAACAGGCTAGGAGACTAGATGCAATTGAGGTTCACAAGGACGAGGTGTTAGAAATAGATAAAACCCCTGGGCTGGATGGGATTTATCCTACGATTCTATGGGAAGACAGGGAGGAGATTGCTGAGCCTTTGGCTTTGATCTTTATGTCATCATTGTCTACAGGAATAGTGCCAGAAGACTGGAGGATAGCAAATGTTGTTTCCTTGTTCAAGAAGGGAAGTAGAGACAATCCTTGTAATTATAGACCAGTGAGCCTTAGTTCAGTTGTGGGTAAAGTGTTGGAAAAGGTTATAAGAGATAACATTTATAATCACCTTGATAGGAATAAGCTGATTAGAGATAGTCAACACGGTTTTGTGAAGGGTAGGTCGTGCCTTATTGAGTTCTTTGAAAAGGTGACTAAACAGGTGAATGAGGATAAAGCAGTTGATGTGGTGTATATGGATTTCAGTAAGGTGTTTGATAAGCTTCTCCATGGTAGGCTATTGCACAAAATACAGGGGCATGGAATTGAGGGTGATTTAGTGGTTTGGATCAGAAATCGGCTAGCTGAAAGAAGACAGAGGGTGGTGGTTGATGGAAAATGTTCATCCTGGAGTTCAGCTACTAGTGGTATGCTGCAAGAATCAGTTTTGTGGCCACTACAATTTGTCACTTCAGTAAATGACCTGGATGAGGGCATAAAAGAATGGGTTAGTAAATTTGTGGATGACACTAAGGTTGGTACAGTTGTGAATAGTGCCACAGGATTTTGTAGGTTGCAGAGGGACATAGATTAGCTGGAGAACTGGGCGGAGAGGTGGCAAATTGAGTTTAATGCAGAAAAGTGTGAGGTGAATCACTTTGGAAGGAGTAACAGGAATGCAGAGTACTGGGCGAATGGTAAGATTCTTGGTAGTGTGGATGGGCAGAGAGACCTCAGTGTCCATGTACATAGATCCCTCAAAGTTGCCACCCAGGTTGATAGGGTTGTTAAGAAGACATATCTTGTGTTAGCTTTTATTAGCAGAGGGATCGAGTTTCGGAACCGTGAGGTCATGTTGCAGCTGTACAAAACTCTGGTGCGGCCGCACTTGGAGTATTGAGTGCAGTTCTGGTCACCGCATTATAGGAAGGATGTGGAAGCTTTGGAAAAGGTTTAGAGGAGATTTACATGAATGTTGCCTAGCATAGAGGGAAGGTCTTATGAGGAAAGGCTTTTTTTATAGAATCACTACAGTGTGGAAACAGGCCCTTCAGCCCAACAAGTCCACACTGACCCTCCAAGAGTATCCAATCCAAACCCATTTCCCTACCCTATTACCCTGTCCATTTATCCCTGATTAATGAAACTAACCTAGACATCCCTGAACACTATGGGCAATTTTACCATGGCCAATTCACTTAACCTGCGCATCTTTGGATTGAGGGACTTGAGGCTGTTTTCATTAGAGAGAAGAAGGTTGAGAGGTGACTTAATTGAGACATATAAGATAATCAGAGGGTTAGATTGGGTGGATAGTGAGACCCTTTTCCCTTGGATGGTGATGGCTAGCATGAGGGGGCATGGCTTCAAATTGAGGGGTGATAGATATAGGACAAATGTCAGAGGTTGTTTCTTGACTCAGAGAGTAGTAAGGGTGTGGAATGCACTACCTGCAACAGTAGTAGACTCGCCGACTTTAAGGGCATTTAAATACTCATTGGATAAGCATATGGATGAGAATGGAATAGTATAGGTTGGATTGGCTTCAGATTGGTTTCACACGGCAACACAACATCGAGGGCTGAAGGGCTTATTCTGCACTGTAATGTTCTGTGTTCTAAGTTCTACTACTGTGACGAGCAACTCACCTCCTGACTACCCAAAGACTTTCCACCATTTACAAGGCACAAGTCAGGAATGTAATGAAATACCCTCCACTTGTCTGCATGAGTGTAGTTCTAACAACACTGAAGAAGCTTGACACCATGCAAGACAAAGCAGCCCACTGTATTGGCACCACATGAAGAAACATCCATTCCCTCCACCACCGACTCTCAGTAGCAGCAGAGTGTACAATCTACAAGATGCACTGCAGACATTTACCAAAGATCCTGACATAGCACCTTCCGAACCCATACCACATCCATCGAGAAGGACAATGGCAGCAGATGCATGTGAACACCATTACCTTCAAGTTCCCCTCCAAGTCACTTATAAACCTGATTTGGAATTATGTCGCCATTCCTTCTTTGTAAACGGGTCAAAATCTTGGAATTACCTCCTAAGGGCATTGTGGATCTACCTACAGCACAAGAACCGCAGCAGTTCAAAATGGCAGCTCACCCCCACCTTCTCAAGGGTAACCAGGGATGGGCACAAAATGCTGGCCAGCCATTGCCACCAACTTCCCACAAATGAGTAAAAAAGGAATCGACCTTCAGGCATGATAGTCGAAGAAAATAAAACCATGAACCCTTTTTAAGAGTAGTTGGCTGATGTGGTGAGCAGAGTCAATTAGAGTCATAGAGTCATAGAGATGTACAGTACAGAAACAGTTTGGGCCAATTCGTTCATGCCGCCGACCCATATCCCTGTAAACCCTTCCTGTTCATATAACCATCCAGAGCCTTTTAAATGTTGCAATTGTACCAGCCTCCACAACTTCCTCTGGAAGCTCATCCCATACATGTACCACCCTCTGTGTGAAAATGTTGCCCCTTAGGTTTTTTTATGTCTTTTCCCTCTCACCCTAAACCTATGCCCTCTAGTTCTGGACTCACCCACTCCAGGGAGGGGGCTTTGTCTATTTATCCTATCCATGCCTCTCATGATTTTATGAACCTCTATAAGGTAACCCCTCAACTTCTGATGCTCCAGGGAAAACAGCCCCAGGCTATTCAGCCTCTCCCTGTAGCTCAAATCCTCCAACCCTGTCAACATCCTTGTAAATTTTTTCTGAACCTTGAACCAGCCAATCTTCCTAACTTATGTTACCGGTATAATCCAGATTTTTATCCTGGTTAGTAATTCCAAACAGCTCCAACTGTCGGTCAGTCTTCTTTTTCATGTCTTAAAGTGTGTCTTTTCTCAACTGATATCGTGAGCAAACCCAGGGATAGAACATTAGTTCCTTGTTACTGTATTCTGACTCACTGCTTATATCAAATGCCTTCAAGGTGTCTTCCTCAACTTTTGACAGTGGTAAATTAAGCACTTCACTCAACTGTGGCTTGGGCTACAAACTGCCAAACAGATTTATTGAACAGTAAATGGATGTGAACAGAAGCAATGAAACACCAAAGATTTAAGAATGTTACAGGTGTTACCATTTCTCTACAGAAGGCAGAATAATAACAACCAGTCACATCTGTTAGACTGAACGACAATGTAAACTGGGTCAGACACACAGTCTCCAGATATCACCTTACACATGGTGTTTAATCGTTGTTTTTCAATGGAGTGTCTCTGCTCCTTCTGTCTCATCAAATGATTCAAACAGACTACATAATGTGAGCAGCCCAGGTGTAGAAATACTTTTCAAGATTTGCTTCAGAGAAAACAAATTTAGCTATGTATCCCTTACATTCAAAAACTTAAAACCTGTGAAGTAAACATGCAAATACTGAAGTGATTTCTTTCCAAACTGAAATGGTTTGGCCAGCCTCAGGTAGCTGATAAAAAGACAATAAATTCCCTGTCTAAACTCAACCAAAGATTTCAGGTAAGATCTTGTTGCAATGTTACTTGCCCCTTTATACAGAATTATAGGTACGTGCACAATACTGTGCATGTGCACATCATTCAAATGAGTGATAAATTTGATGTATTTCCTCTAGCCACAGAGGGCACAGGGGATACCAGTATGCCCTTGGTATTTAATGTCGCAATAGGCCTCAGGTTAATATATAAATAACAAAAAGCCAATTTGAAAAATCCAATCAAAAATAGTTTTTGAAGAAGAAATTATGATTTAATATATCTTTTTTGCAGTGTTTTCTGAAACAACTTAACACTGAAACAATGCCTTTCAGTAAGTTGTCTATTCCCACCTTCACCCACTTAATAACAATTTGCTAACAGCATCTTTAATGGTGCCTGGACCAAATTAAATCATGTGTATGATTGATCTAGGACGAAACAGTGTTGTGATGAATACCCTCTTCTTTGCTGTGTGTTCAATTGTTCGGTGTTTGATTAGGAGCTGATTGTTGATCTACACTCACAACTGGATCAGCCTGGGCGTGGACTCTGAATAAAATAAACAGCCAGCACAGAAGCTACTGGAAACTGATGTTCAAATATGAGTGCAGACATCTTGTGATTGCAGAACTATTTTAAATCTCTTGTTACACACTTAGAGACTAATGTTATCTCTGCATTGCTCCAAGGCATGTCAATATTATTCAACATTTCCATTTTCTCCAGCAGGTCACAGAAGTTTTTAGAACTAGTTTGTCAGTTTTATATCAAGCAAAGTAAGTTGGATGACTTCATTTGCATGAATTAATTTCATTTTTAACCTTTAGCAAGAACAGTAAGAATACAAATCAAACAAAAAGAAATGTTTCCAGCCAAGATTTTTTTAAACCTTCATTTGAAGGAGGTGTGTGTTTCTTGTTTATTGACCATCCCTAATTGCCTGAAGGGCAGTTGATAGTCAATCACATTGCTGTGGATCTGGAGTCACATATAGTCCAGACCAGGTAAAGATGGCAGATTTCCTTCCTTAAACGCCATTAGGGAATCAGATGGGATTTTCCTGACAATTAGCAACAGGTCCATGGTCATCATTCAACACTTAATTCTCAATCTTTATTGTATTCAATTATATCACGAGCCACAATGGATTTGGAACCCAGGTATCCAGAATATTACCTGGGTCTCCTGGATTAATAATTCAATGACAATACCACTAATCCCCCTCCAACATATCCCTTCTCGAATGTTGTGACGTCAGTTACTGAGCTGATAGTTCTGAGTGTAAGGTCAGGTGATGGAGTCTCTTCAATTGCACTTTCATTGTCCTCTCTCTAACTTCCTTATCTGAGATGGTTCTAATTCCTGGTACCTCATAGGAAATTAACAAGGATACAATAGTTGAGGAGGAAAGGAGAAAGTAAGAAAGAATACCCATTTATATTATCAACATCCGCTAGGTCAGAAAAAGATGAGAGAGAAGTAGCAACAGTGAGTGGCATTGTCACTCAGTGGTTAGCACTGCTACCTCAAAGCACCAGGCATCCAGTTTCAATTCCACCCTGGACCAATTGTCTGTGTGGAGTTTACACATTCTCCCTGTGTCTGTGTGGGGTTCCTCCTGTTTTCTCCTATGGCCCAATGATGTACAGGTTAGGTGGATTGGCCATTTTAAACAGCCCACAGTGTCCAGAGATGTGCAGGCTAGGTGGATTAGCCAAGGGAAATGCAAGATTACAGGCAAAGATTGAAGGTTAAAGGCTGGGTGGGATGCTCTTTGGAGGATCCGTGTAGACTCAGTGGGCTAAATGGCCTGCCTACACATTGTAGGGACTCTATAAAAGTGAACTATCAGGATGTCCTGATCATCAATCACTTCAGATCCTCCATAGCCATGGTGTCAGCAATAGCCTTCTGCAAAATGACAGACTATATTTTCTACATTGTCAAAACTCCTCCAGTTCTTCAACACATTTTCCTTTGTAGAATCACAGAATCCCTACAGTGTGGACACAGGCTATTTGGCCCAAAGAGTCCACACTGACCCTCTGAAGAGTATTCCACCCAGACTCATTCCCCTAACCTATTGCGGTACATTTCCCATGGATAATGCACCTAACCTACACATGCCTGATTACTATGGGCAATTTTAGCATGGCCAATTCACCTAAGTTGCATACCTTTGGACTGTGGAAGGAAACCAGAGCACCCAGAGGAAACCCACACAGACATGGGGGAATGTGCAAACTCCACACAGACAGTGGCCTGTGGCTGGAATCAAACCCGGATCCCCAGCATTGTGAGGCAGCAGTGCTAACCATTGAGCCACCATGCTGTTTTGTGTTGTATTTTTCTGCAACAGAGAGGGAAGATTGTCAGTAAATATGGTGTATCACTTTGGGGGGATATTGCTGTCCTATACAAGACCCTGATGCAGTGATAATGTTACTAAACTAGTAATCTAGAGGCCAAGGCATTATGTTCTGTGCACACCATTTCAAATCCTGCTATAGTAGCTGCTGGAATTTAAATTCAATTTGTATATTTGTATACAAATATAATTTGAAATTTAAACCTCATTTTAGTAATAATAGTCATGAAACTAACATCAATTGCAACAAAGATTCATCTAAGCTGGAAGGTCATGAACAGAAATTCAACTGGACTCAACACAGTGGCTAAACAACAGATCAGAGGCTAGGAATACTGAGGCACATATTTCAGCTCCTGGCTCCCCAAAGCCTCTCCACCATCCACAAGACACAAGTCAGGAATGTGAGGTAATACTCTCCACTTGCTTGGATGAGTGTAGCCCCAACAGCACTCAAGGAATGTGACGCTGTTCAGGACAAAGCAGCCCGCTTGATTGACACTGCATTCATAAACATCCACTCCCTCCACCACCGATGCTCAGTAGTGTGTACTAACAACAAAATGCATTGCAGAAATTCACTAAAAATCCTCAAACCAAACCCACAACCACTTCCATCTAGAAGGACAAGGGCAACAGGTACATGGGAATACCACCACCTTCAAGTGCCCCAATAAGCCACTCACTGCTGTAGTTGTGGGTATGTTCGCTGAGCTGGCAAGTTGATTTGCAGACATTTTGTCCCGTGTCTGCGTGACATCTTCAGTGTTTTGCAGCCTCCTGTGAAGCGCTGCTGTACTGTGTCAGGTGGAATTTATTTGGTTCCATTCCTGCTGCTTCCAATTGTTTGTGGTAGTGATCAGTACATTGAGTCACATCTATGTGTTTATCGATGGAGTGTGTGGATGAGTGCCATGCTTCGAAAAATTCTCTGGCTGCCCTCTGTTTAGCTTGTCCTATGATCGTTGTGCTGTCCTCATCAAATCTGTGATCCTGTCATCTGTGTGCATGGCTATGAGGAATAGGTGGTCATGGTATTTAGTGGCTAGTCGATGTATGTGGATGCAGATTGCGAGTTATCTGCCTGTTTCTCCTATATAGTGTTTCATGCAGTCTTTGCACGAAATATTGTAAATTACATTAGTCTTGCACATGACACATATAGGGTTTTTTGTTCTGGTGAATTGATGTCTGGGCATGGCCTGTCAGTTTTTGGGCTGTGATGAATCCGAGTGGTCTGCGAGTGGCTGTTACTTCCGAGACCTTTTTTTTGTATAAGGCAGCATGGCTAGTGTGTTGGGTCGTGGAATATCTTCATTGTGTTGTTTGTCTACCAGGCATCTGTGGATGAAGCCACTCATTATCCTGACATGGAAATCTATTGCCGTTCCTTCATTGGAACTGGGTCAAAATCCTAGAATTCCATCCCTAACAGAATTGGGGATCAACCTACAGCAGGTGGACTGAAGAGGTTCAAAAAGGCAGCTCACCACCACCTTCTCATGGGCATTAAATGCTGCCAGCCAGTGACACTCACATCCCACAAATAAATAAAAGAAAGTTGCGGCTTTTCAGGGCATTGGTTTGGATACTTTTGGAATACCGTGTTCTGTCTCCCTGCTATAGAAAAACTTTTGTGAAACTTGAAAGGGTTCAGAAAAGATTTACAAGGATGTTGCTAAGTTTGGAAAATTTGAGTTACAATCAGAAGCTGAATAGGCTGGGGCTATTTTCCCTGGAGCGTCGGAGGCTGAGGGATGACCTTATAGAAGTTTATAAAATCATGAAGGACATGGATAAGATAAATAGTCAAGGTCTTTTCCTCGGGGTGGGAAGTCAAAAACTTCAGGACACAGGTTTAAGATGAAAGGAGAAAGACTTAGTATGTATCTTAGGGGCAACTTTTTCATGCAGAAGGTGGTGTGTGTTTGGAATGAGCTGCCAGAGGAAGTTATGGAAGCTGGGACAATTACAATATTTAAAATACACCTGGATGGGTATATGAATAGGAGGGGTTTAGAGGGATGTGGGCCATGTGCTGGCAAATGAGACTAGACTAATTTAGAATATCTGGTGAGCATGGATGAGTTGGACTGAAAGATCTGTTTCCGTGCTGTACATCTCTATGACTTTCAATGTCTGCATGGTTCACCAAACTCCTTTTGGTGTAGAAATCTGCCAGCCTTACCTGATTTGGCAAACAGTACCTTGGGATCCACAGCAATGTAGGTGATTATTAACTGACCTCTGAAATGTCCAAGAAACCATTCAGTTCAAGGACAATTAGGGATGAACAACAAATCGCAGCCTTGTCAGTGACAGCTGTTTCAATTACTTGTTCTAAAGAATGAATATTGAAGTTGCATTCGCTCCATCAAATCTGATGATGTAATCGTCTTTTGATAGAGCTTCAGGAAGTTTTGCATGAGCTCCCAATAGAGGCAACACATACTATCTCTAGTGCCTGATAGTTGTAAGTATACCCAACCAGATCTTGTTAATTTGATGTCTTCAGATCATACAAATAAACACATCTTTTCACAAAAGACAAGTATCTCTTCCTTTTTTAAATTCTTTACCGATTTACTCTCTTTCACCAATAACTGGATCGGCCTTTAGATTTAGCTCAGAAAGGAATATTGATGGAGGAAGTCACAGTGCCTGACTCTTTGTCCCTCTTTGCTTTGAATCCATGCTCAGCTGTCCAGAGAGAGCATTGGGCATCCATTGGCGCAACAGAGGGCTTGAGAGTGTGATGGGTACCACAGGTGCTGAGATACATTATCTGCCCAGACAATGTTATTTTTGTTTAATAAGTTTCTACTTTTTTTTAAGTTTCTTTTCATCATTTTGTTGTGCTTTTGTTACAGTGCCCCATGAGAGCTATCTGTTTGTTAATTTGGCATTCTCAGAAAGTAGAAAGGAGAATTTGTGGCAAGTAGTTCACCCCTAAGTATTGGTACCCAGAGTCCAATACAAAAAAGAATAAAAATAAGCCAATTGGATACAAAATTGGCTTCATGGCAGGAAACAGAGAATGATGATGGAGGTTTGTTATCCAGACTTGAGGCCTTTGACCAACAGCATTCCATAGGGATTAGTGCTGGGTCCACTTTTGTTTGTCATTTATATGAATTATTTGGATGGGAATATAGGAGGCACGGTTAGTCAGTTTGATGACAACACCACGATTGGTGGGTTAGTGGACAGTGAAGAAGGTTATCTAAGATTACAAAGAGATTCTGATCAATTGGATCAATGGGCTGAAGACTGGCAGATGGATTTTAGTTTGGAAAAATGCATAGTATTGCATTTTGATAAAACAAACAAGGGCAAGAATTGTATAATTAGAAGTAGGGCTTTGGGCAGTTGTAGAACAGGGAGACCTAAAGGTTCAGGTACGTAGTGCCTTGAAGTTTGCATTACAAATAGATAAAGTGGAATAAGAAGGCATTTAGCATACTTGCCTTCATTGCTCAGACCTTTGAATACAGGAGTTTGGCCATTATGTTGAGGTTCTACAGGACGTTGGTGAGGCTCCTTCTGGAATATGGTATCTCGTTTTGCTCATCCTGCAGGAAGGATATTATTGAGCTGGAGAGGGATTAGGAGACATTTACCAGGATGTCGCTAAGAATGGGAGAGTTTGAGTTATAAGGAGAGGCTGGATAGGCTAGGACCCTTTCTGTGGAGCGTAGGCGGTTGATGGCTGACTTTTATCAGGTTTATAAATTCATGAGGGGTATAGATATGGCACATGCAGGTTTCTATTCCCTAGGGTGGAGGAGTTCAGGACTAATAGCATATGTTTAAGGTGACAGGAGGAAGATTTATAAAAGACATGGGAGGCCACTTTTTTACAATGGAGATAGGTTTGTAGGTGGAATGGACTTCCAGAGGAAGTTGTGGACGCGGGCATAGTTGCAATGTTTAAAAGACTTACAGATAAGTACATGAATAAGAAATATTTGGAGGGATATGGGCCAAGCACAGCCAGGTAGGACTCGTTTAGTTGAGATTATGGTTGGTGAGGACTGCAGAGACTGAAGAGTCTGTTTCCATGCTGTACAACTTTTAGCCCTTTCACAGAAGCAGTTAGGGTTCTCAATATTTATTGCAATGTTTCCCAGTCATACCTTGGGCTTCCTTGCAGTCTCCTCACCTTGTTTTGACAGGCGAGTTCTTGAAATCCCATCGAGCCAATGTTAAACCCCAGGGCCTTGGCCATTTCACTGAAATTGACTAGTTAACACACTGAAATTGCCAACCTGCCCCTCCCAAAAAAAACACACTCTCATGGAGTTTAATGTACTGTCAGTAAATGTGGAATTTGGCAGGTCAAAGGCAGCTTTCTGATACACTTGTATTTTTGCAAAAAAATTACTGCCCTTGTGCTCTGAAGCCAAAGTGTCCAACTTTGTTCAAATTTCCCCATTGGTTTGACTGTCAGACTTAAAGATGTAGACATTTTTAACAGTAACTGTCAGTTAAATGGAGTCAAGTGTCTTTAAGATGATGCTGGTTAATATTTAGATTAACTGAGTGCTCTTGGGATGCAGGTGGTAGTGTCACTACCTCTGAGCCAGGAGACCTAGGTTCAAGTCCCACCTGTATGTCATAACATCTCTAAACCATTCAGTTGGTATTTATTTAGATCAAATCCTTACTTCTTGGCAGTGGACAATTCAATTATGCAGCAAGGTAATCAGAGCAAATGAATATGTCTCAATAGGATTTTGCCAGTAAAGGTCAAATGTGACGACCAAAGCAAAGACACCTAATACTGATTATGTTTCAGTCAGATTACTAATGGGGAAATATGTGAAGTGGAAAGCATATGTCAGGAAATTATTGTCCTTTGACGAGGGTCTTTTTAAATATGAAAAAAAACACTAGAATTAATAGTTATAGCACTTTCATTTCTTCCGTAATGTGGTTGTCAATAACAATTCAGGAAACTTATAAATGATATTTGACAATCAGTGTGCAAGATAATTTGTGCATGAAATAAATAAATGAATAATTAGTTTTCTGTCAATTAAACAATGTCTTAGGCAAAACCGCCTCTAGCTTATGAACAGTGTAAAGTCAATTATTAGCCAACATCTTTCATTTTTCTACAGATGGCTGTGACACATCCATAGCCACAGGGTTTATATTGTAACACAACATCACTTTGAAGTAGGACAGTGATGATTCCCAAGACAATGAAATAGCTAGTGAAGGGGAATGCTACATGGTGCCTCAGATCAGGGTGGAGAGAGGTGGATGACAGAACAGAATTGATCAATGGTTTAATTTTTGTTCAGCCACCTGTGTTTAAAAAGGTACATTTAAGTTTGAAAGAGTTACCACTGGAAAGAGGATTCAGTTTTGTTAAGTTTTTTTTCATCCAGTGAAGAGCTAGCAAGGCCAATATTTATTGTCCATCCCTAATTACTCTGGAGAAGATGATGGTGAGTTGCCTTCTTGAGCCGCTGTAATTGTAGGGTGAGAGACATCCACAATTGTGTTAGGAAGGCAGCTACAAGATATTGTCCAAATGACAGTGAAGGAACAACAATACAGTTTCAAGTCAGGATGGTATATGGCATCTGCTGCCCTTGTATTTTTGGGTGGTAGTGGTTACTAATATAGAAGGTGCTGCTGAAGGAGCATTGGTGAGTAACTGTGTAACATCTTGAAGATGGCACACACTGCTCCCACTGTGCATCAGTAATGAAGGGACTGGATATTGAAGATGGTCAATGGGATGCCAATCAAGTAGAAAGCTTTCTCCAAAATGGTGTTAGCCTGACTTGTGCATTGTAGTGGATAGACATTAGAGAGATACAGATGAGATAGACACCACAGAATTCTTAGCATCTGAATTGATCTTGTAATCATGGCATTTATATGACAGCTCAGTCCAACTTCTCATCAATGGTAACCTTGTAGATTTCTCACAGGAGGTGATTTAGCAATGGCAATGCCATTGAACATCAAGAGGTAAAGGTTCACACAATCATAGAATCCCTACAGTTCAGAAATAGGCTATATGGTCCATTGAATCTGCACCACCCCTCAAAAAAGCATCCTATCCAGACCCAACCCTCATCCCCATAGCCCTGCATTTTCAATGGCTAATTCACTTAGCCTGCACATCCATTGGCACAACAGGATAAGTTAACATGGCCTATCCACCTAACCTGCACATCTTTGCTCTATGGGAGAAAACTGGAGCTCTAGACAGAACCCTCTGCAGGCCATGGGAGAATATACAAAGTCCACACAGGCAGTCACCCAAGGCTGGAAACAAACCTAGGCCCCTGGTCCTCACAGGCAACAAAATTAACCAGATTTTCTCTTCTTGGAAATGGTAATTGCCTGGCTCTTCCAGGCTGCAAATGTCACTTGCCACTTTTCAACCCAAATCTCGGTGTTGTCTGGTTGCTGCTATATTTAGACATGAGTTGCTTCACTATCTGAGCAGGCTGAACAGAATGCAATCATCAGTGAATGTTTTTATGATGGATGGAAGGGCAGTGATGAAGCAACTGAAGTTGGTCAGGCTTAGGGCATTGCCCTGAGCGACCTTTGCATGTGATTCAAGGACTGAGTGTTTGACTTCCAACAACCATTTTCCTTTTTGCTCAGTTGACTGCAAACAGTGGAAAGTTTTCTCCCTGATTCGAATTGGCTCCAGCTTCAGTAGATCTCCTTGATGCCACACTCTGTCAAATGTTCCATTGATATCAAAAGATGTCATTTTCACCTCCCTTCTGGAATTCAGCCCTAGTGGTCACGTTTGAACCCAGAGTGCAATGAGTTCAGGAGCTGAGTGGCCGTGGCTGAACCCAAACTATCAATGATCTGGTTATTACTTTGATAGCACTGATAGCACTGTCCATAACCTCACCCAATTCATTGCTGATGTTCAGGAGCAGTTGATGAAGAAGTAATAAACTTGCTGGACAATTTCACATGGCAGTTCAGAGTCAACCACATTGCTATGGGACTGGAAGTAGGTCTGGAGTCGAGATCAAAAAAGAATGGCAGATTCCTTCAAGGAGAAAGTGAGGTCTGCAGATGCTGGAGATCAAAGTTGAAACTTTATTGCTGGAACAGCACAGCAGGTCAGGCAGCATCCAGGGAACAGGAGATTCCTGAAGAAGGGCCTGTGCCCGAAACGTCGAATCTCCTGTTCCCTGGATGCTGCCTGACCTGCTGTGCTGTTCCAGCAATAAAGTTCCAGATTCCTTCAAGGATATTACTTCACATCAACTAATGTTAATTGTAATGCTCAAAATAGATTAGCTTCAGCGAACATGGTAAGATTTGAAACAATATCCAAAAACTTTAGCCTGGGCCTTGCAATTACTCGTCCAATGATGTTAACAAGATGACTCCATCTTCGTCTTTAATTTTTGATTTCAAGTTTGTCAGTGGAATTCGAATCAGGGCCTAATGCCTCAGTGACAAGACTGCTGCCAACCACACCCCAGCGAATGCCACACTTTGTGTGCAGCTCATCCACCGAGAGGTTACCTGACATATTTTGGAATTTAACAGTCACACTTGAGTGGGAGTTTTACATACTTTGGAGATTTCGTCTTCAATTTGGTGGTTCAGAGGCAAGACCTATTTTTCCATACTCCGATAACATTGGCCTGAGCTAACACTGACATTATGTTACTGTGGATACTGGAGAAAGTAAAACTTATGAAAGCAGGAAAAATGGGAACCACAGAAATATTGTGAGGAGAAGGCTACATCTCAGTCGATTGAGGATTAGGAGAGAGGTGCAACCATGCAGGTTCCCCCCAACTATTTACACTCTATATTAATGACTTGAATGTGGAGATAGGAAGTACTATAGTCAAATTTACAGATGACACTAATGCAGGTGGGAAACTAAGTTGCAAGTTAAGTAACTAGGCCAAGATTTGGCAGACAAAGTTTAACAAGGGTATGTGTCATGTAATCCATTTTAGTTTTAGAAATAGAAAGGCAATTTATGATCTAAATAGAGAGAAACTTCTGAATGTGTCATTGCAGAGGGATCTGGGTGTGTCCTTATTCATGAGTAATAGGAAACTAGTATGGAAGTACACAAGGCAATAAGAAAGGCAAATGGAATTTTGGCATTTATTGCTAAAAGAAGAAAATAAATGTAGAGCAGTGTTGCTGCAACTGTACAAGGCATTAGTGAGATTGCAGCTTGAGTACAACATTAATTTTCCTTCCTTTACTTGAGAAAGGATGCAGTTGTATTGAAAGCAATTCAAAGTAGGTTCGCCAGATTTATTCCAAAGATGAGAGGCTTGTCTTATGAAGTGAGGTTAAACAGTTTAGGCTGATACTGCCTGGAGTTGAGAAGAATGCAAGGAGATCCAGTTGAGTTGTATAAGATGCTTAAGGAGATGGATGAGTGGATGGAAAATGGAAGTTTCTTCATGTGGTTCAATCTAGAACAAGGGGGTTATAGTTTCAAGATAAAATGTAGCAGATTTAAAACAGAGATGAGGAGAAATTACTTTTCTCAAAGGTTTGTGAATTTGGAATTCACTAATCCCAATTGTGGTTGATACTAGGACATTGAGGTAATTGAAGGAGGATATCAACAGATTTTTAATTTACAATGGGTTGAGGGGTTATGGGGAGGGGGCAAGAACATGGAGCTGAGGTTGAGAAGAGATCACCCATGATTGTATTAAACAGCAGAGCAGGCTCAAGGGGGGAATGGCCCACTCCTGCTTCCAGTTCTCACGATCTTGACTACATTCTTCCACTTCCCTCCCTTGAATACCACTCCAAACTTCCTTAAATTGCATATTTCATGTTTGGTGTGTTCTTCTACTTATTGGAGTTGACACCACGGTGAGTGGTCATCAGGCTAGTTTATGCTAATTATTCAAAAACCCAGAATTCACTTGAGAATGCTGAAGCTGGGTTAACCCTCTCCACTGGACAAATTATACCAATTTTGTGTGGATCACCACATTTGTCCCACTTTGCAGCATTGGTTCCTGCTTTCAATACATTGCAATCTTAAAATCCAAATCTGTGTCTTCTAATATCCTGGAAGAAGACATGTCAATTGGATTTATAATCATAGTTCATCAGCATATCCAGATATGATATGACACATCTTTGGAGCAAATGTGACTTGAATGCAGGCCTTCTAGCTCAAAGGTAGGGACACAGCCACTGTACCACAATAGCTTTCCAATTGAATTTATATGTTTCTGTTCCATTAATTAAAGCAATATAGTGTAATATTAAATTGTTTACATTCAATAAAGATCCTTCTGACATAGTTAAATATAGCTGTTACCTGTTGACCTTGATACATGTCCTATACTTAATTTGAACCCTTTTAAGTTGCACTGTGCAAAGACTAGATTTGATCAATTGCCTTGCAAAGTGACCACTTAAGATGAATATTAAAAAAAAAATCAGAAGTAGGAGAAAGATGAGAAGGAGCAATTTGAGGAAGAATACAAATTGAAGAGGCTTTTTAAAAACAGATTGCAATTGCAACAGCTTTTAACACTTTTATTGTAGAATATGCATAGATAAATTCGGGGGGAAAAAGAGAGGTCATGAGAAAAGTTCTTTGATATTGCCTATTAAAATCATTTTTCAAAACATAGCTGATTGAACTTAACAAAAGCATCTGATTTAACAGAAGTCTAGAATATTCAATTTCATCATCATTTATTAAATATGTGTTAATCAATTATGATTAGCAACTTCTAAATCAGGCAGAGAAAGATGTCATTCAAATCGAGCTTTGCATAGTGATGTTCCAGTCATTAAGAATCTATGTTATAAGGATAGATAGCTCACCATAAGAATGGAGAAGCTACTGCTTATTTCTTATGCTAGAACTATTTTGACTATAAAAATCAAACTTTATCAAGTTACCACTCTCAAATTAAATAATAAATACTTATCTTTCAAGAAGTATCTTAAGACGCGATCTAATTTCTCTTGCTCACAGCAGATTTTGAGTTTGTGAAATGCTGACAATTTTGAGTAGAAATTCTGGAGTGGGGTACAATGTTCACTAACACTGACATTTTTCACTATACATGGAAACACTATTCAAATATCCAGTTTATGGCTGTCTCTGATTACTTCAATAGCATGGAGAACGGGGAAGCTGTCCTGTGTTTTCTCCTCAATTTCTTTTTAGTTATTTTTTTCATCCAAAATGTTTGATGTAAAATGGGATCATGGAGATTTCAATGAATTTTAACCAGTGAAACCCAAATTATACATGAGAGCGATAGGAATGCAGGTGAAAAGTAGTAACATGATGGTAAAATTTTTTGTAATGCAGCAAGAGGCATAAAACTGCACTTAATTGCTTGTAAAATGGTTGGTGCAGAATTTGTGTGCTGTAATTCTAATGTCAACATCTTGTAAGACAGCCCATTACCAGCAAAGAATTTACCTTTGGTGAAAATGAGTCTTTCCCCACATTAGTTCAGAAAGAGAGGTGTTTTTGTCAAAAGATTGAGATTCTTAAAATAAATAGTTTTTGTCCAAGATAAGTGAACCACGCTCTCCTTTAATGAGACTTGACAGGACTTTGATTAATAGCCCGAGTAGAAGCTTGTACTAAGTGGATTGACTGCATCTAGTGAATTATTTTTCGCTGAACTTTCTGGGTAAGTTTGATGTATTGTAACAATTTATGCCCGTGGGACTAAAGGAGTAATGAGAGGGTTATGAAATTAGCTAAGAGTTGGAAAGCAGTGCCTAATGGCGAATGATTGTTTTAGAGGAGAAGAAAGTGGTGCCCTCCAGGTTCAGTATTATCACTGCTCCTTTTGAATTGTACTTATGATCTGGGCCTGGGTATAGTGGCTTTACATCAAAATTTGATGATGGATCAATCTTGTATATGTGAGGGAGGCAACAATGAACTTCATGACGTCAAACTGATGAAACGGGCACTGCAGAAGCTGAAGACACCATGAGTTAGAAGGAATGAAAACTGAAAGAACTGTGGATGCTGGAAATCAGAAACAAGAATAGAAATTGGTGGGAAAATCTCAGCAGGTCTGGCAGCGTCTGCGGAGGAGAAATCAGAGTTAATGTTTCATTCCAACTGAGGAAGGGTCACTCAACCTGAAACATTAACTCTGCTTTTTCTTCACAGAAGCTGCCAGACCTGCTAAACTTTTCCACCAGTTTCTGTTTTTGCTTACTAGGGAAAAGGATGTTGCAGGGAAACTGGCATTGAGATGGAAGATCCTCTGTGGCCTAGCTGAATGCTGAAACAGGCTCAGTTAGTCAAATGGCCTATGCCTCCCAGTTCCTATACCTCATACTTAAAAACAAAGAAGATGCACTGTGGAAGTGCAATTGAAACAAAACAGTTTCAATTAAATAGTAAAACTTCAAGGAAGTGAACAATTGAGATCTGGAGGTTCACATGCACAAATCTTTGAGACTGTTAGGATGGAATGCTAAAGCTATTAAGCAAATACATTTCATAAGAAGATATACAAAAGTAAGAGTTTATGACACCTTATGAGAAATCACTGCTTAGGCTTCAGCTACAACATTGGATGAAATGTTAAGTCTCCATTGAGTTGTACTCACAGAGATAGTGGCACCATCCTGTGTATGGGCCATTTTTTTGGAAGCAGACTGAAGCTAAGTAGGGCTCCCACGCACAAGCAGTCAACCTCCAAACCCACGAGAGATTGTATCACTTGGACGCTATTGTCAAGAAGAAAGGTTACACCCGAAATGTCGACTTCTCCACCTCCTAATGCTGCCCAGCTTACTGTGTTCTTCCAGCCTCCTTCCATGTCTCTATTGTCAAGTGATTGGCAAATTGGGGAGCCAATGTTCCCAGAGACTTTGACAGGTTTTAGTCTGTTATACTCTGTACAATAAACAAAGACAAGTCATATCAATTGAACTGAACAAGTCTGATAATTACATTTATTGTTCTATACACTGAATCCACTTGTTGGGGAAAAATGTAATCCACAAAACAAATCAATATTCACCTTAACTTGTTGACCTAGTCATTCTGCATCTGCCCTATCAGATGCAAAAGGCATCATGATACTCTTTCAGAGAAAACAACGGAAGTGTTTACTGGTATCCTGGACAATATTTATCACTCCAACATTCGGAAATGAACACATTGTTTGGTCATATTACATTGCTGTTGTGAGAACTTGCTGTGCATAAGTCAGCAATGAAACTTCCTATATTTGTGTACGCTACAAGAGTCCAAGAGAAATTGAAGTTCTTTTGATGCACGTTGGCTGTTAAGTGTCTTGTACAGCCAAAAGTTGAGAAAGGTGCCATATCAATTCAAGGTTTTTTATTCATTCAATTTTATTCAAAATGGTATTTTCTGAAAGAACGTTCCTTAAAACAAAACACTAGATTTTTCAAATTGTCAAAATTAATTAAATTATTAGAAACTAAAACAGTAGACAATCAACCTGGAAGATTGATTTTATAAAGTGTACAAGAAAACTGGATAATGTATTGAGTTGGATAAGGGAAGTGAAATGAGGAAATATCAAAAACTATTAACCACTAATGCATTCAACAAATGCATCTGTAAAAGAAGAATAAATCATGGAAAATAGTTGGCTCAGATTTCCAAAAG
The DNA here is from genome assembly GCF_004010195.1 of Chiloscyllium plagiosum. NCBI lineage: Eukaryota > Metazoa > Chordata > Chondrichthyes > Orectolobiformes > Hemiscylliidae > Chiloscyllium > Chiloscyllium plagiosum. Next base: position 26,847,095 of record NC_057744.1, on the reverse strand, counting down.
GAGGATCATGTTCCTTCAGCTTGACCAAGTTTTTTGGGCAAATCTTGTGGATATAATGCAGTGCGTATAGACAACATGGAATTTAAAAAAAAACCTTTGACCAGGCACCACACAGGAATCTACTGAGGAAATTGAGGAATATGAAGTTAAAAGGTGGGTCATAAATTGGATTAATAGGACCAGGAAGAGGCTATTTAGTTCCTTGAGCTTGTACCATCATTCAATTATGTCAAAGCTGATCTGTAACCTACCTCTATAAACATGTGCTATTGTCCCATATCTCTTAAGTCCTTCTTAGTCATAAAATATCTATTTTAGATTTAAAATTTATGCCTAGCATCAACTGCAATTGGTGGAGGAAAGTTTTAAACTTTTTCCACCCATTTTTCGAAGTGTTTCCTAATTTCCTTGGCTATAACTTTTAGATTATGTACCTTTAATCCTAGAGTCATTGACAAGGAGAAGAAGCTTTGCTCTACATAGTATCTGTTCCACTTACCTTAAATATTGGTCAAACTATTGCTTTGTTCAACTGCTGGTGCTCAGGTAGCATTTTTGGTAGATCTGTTTTCCCATTCTAAGACCAATAACTCCTTCCTCTTATGTTTCCCAGAAATACTCACAGTGCTACAGATATGGTCTAACTCAGGCTGAACATAGCTGAGGCATGGAGCTAAGTCAGCTACTTGATACTGACCTCATTTATCACCTCTATCAGTGACATGAAAAGTCTAATTGGCCCTAGGTTAATTGAAGCATCAAATGCTTGGTACCAGGAGTGGTTTGGAGGTGGAACCTCGTTACTGAAGATCCTTTTGTTCGTGCCTGGGTCTGCTATTTTCTGAATAAACAGTGAGTGGGACCTCAAAGAGCGAGAGCTAGCATTCATGAGCAGCACCACACTTCTTGCATGCCTTCCTTGAGGCTTTAATGGATATAGTGGCTGATATAAGAGATGTTTTCTCCCCAGTATTCAAAAGAAATTCAAGTGGGTGGTACAGTGGCTCAGTGGTTAGCACTGCTGCCTCACAATGCCAGAGACCCAGTTTCGATTCTATCCTCAGGTGACACTCTGTCTGGAGTTTCCAAATTCTCCCCGTGTCTGTGGGGGTTTCCTCCCACAGTCCAATGATATGGAGGTTAGGGTGGATTGGCCATAGTGTCCAGGAATGTGTCAGTTAGGTGGGTTAGCCACGTGAAATGCAGGGTCGCAGGAATAGGTTCGGGAGATAGGTCTGGGTGGGATGTTCTTTGGAGGGTCAGTGTGGATACGTTAGGGCGAATGGCCTGTTTCCAGGGCATGGAATCAGGACTCTACAAAGGTCACCAGCTGGGATCTACTAAATGGATCTGCAAGCAGGGCATAACCAGAAGGATGAGGGCTAATTAATGCTTTGTTGGCCTGGCTCAAGATCTGTAGGCACCAGCACAAGCGAATAGACAAGATAGTAATATTTCATAACTTTGTCATGTCGTCAGGTGCAACAACCTAACACATGGGGTACAACTGGATATCATTGAAAAGCACAACACCTCATTGGATATTGTGCCGAAATGTGAGGTAGGACACAGGCTCATCCAGACAAAAGAGAGCACAGAGGTTATGGACAAAGAGACCATTTAACTGATTTGCATTTTAGGTCCTACAGAACAAAGAGCAACATTCCATGGTAATGCTTAATTGTTTTTGCACCTGTTTAAAGTTTTTTCAAGTCTATGTAACTAGACGTAGCTAGTTTCTGGACCTGCACTGTTCCTAACTTGTCACCCTTTGCAAGTATCTTATTTTATGCTTTTATCTTCAATGTGGTGGCTTCATATTTGTCTACATTGAAATCCATTGCTATAATTTAAACTATTGACTTCCTCTATAAAAGTTTTTTTTGTTGCAATTTTATGCTTCCAGTTGCATCTATCATTGTCATCTGCAAATATTCAAAATGTGGCTTTCTATTGAATTACTCAATGTACTTAATGGTTGAACCCTCAACGGAGATACTTATGGGATGTCACTATCCAAATCCTGCTGACTGATGTTCCCATTCAATTTTCTCTCTCCTGCTACGCAAACCAATTCCTAGCCAAATTAATAATTCGGTTTCACTTCTGTGAGGTTTAACATGAGCAAATTATCTCTATGTGGGACCTTATCAAATATGTTATTAAAGTCCAGAAAACATCAACGGATGTTTCCATATCCGTTATTTTTGTCACAATTCAATTAGACTTGTCGAGTGTAATCTGCCCTTTTACAAATCTCATGGCTGGCTCTCATTGATCTCATTGAAATATTTCAAGGCATTCAGTCACCCAGCCCTCAATTATAGAGAAACATTTCTCACGGTATGTATGAGGCTACCTGCTTTATAATTCCCTGGTTTCCCTTGTTAGCTTTTCTTTAAATGGAACAGCAGCATGCACAATTTTCCTTCAATTATAAACAAACATTTCTTACAGTAGGTATGAGGCTACCTGCTTTATAATTCCCTGGTTTCCCTTGTTAGCTTTTCTTTAAATGAAAGAGCAGCATGCACAATTTTTGAACCAACGTACAATTTACCTCTGATGGGAAGATTGTTTGGAAGGATAGTTTGGACAGAGGCAAGAGTGAAGGGCTATTTGTCTATATTTGGAAGTGATGTTTACTCCAAGTTCTATATCCAGATTGCTAATGAACTCTAGTAGTTCCAGAAGTGGATTCTGTTTCTGTTTACAGAAACATACTTCGAGATGTCAACAATTTGCATGAAGAGCTGAGGGAATTGTTAATGTGCAGAAATTGCTAAAATAAGAAGGGAAGTAAGTAATGTTGCATTCCAAAGGAAACCAGAAGGTTTAAATCCTCTTGTGAAATAGTCAAAACAAATTAGTTATTCATGTCATGGCTATTTGTAGGATCACTCCATTACTTAGCACCAACAATTCCCCTTTAAAAGTATTTCAAAGCACTTTGGGAGCTCTTAGATACATGGGTCAAAGGTTATTGAAATGAAGTCTATTTCCCTTAAGTATAATGCTCTTCTCTAATTATTCTGCCTATCAAAGTACCTTAAAAATAAAGTCAAGGGCATCAGAAGGACAAAACCTTGAAGCAGTTGGGGCTAATTAGCCAAAAGCTGATTAATAATTGCACATAAATGTAACATTGCATAATTACTACTTTACGACTTCACAAACAGTAGCCAACATGTCTCTATTCCCTGCTGTTATTTAAAGACAGTATGTCGGTTTTATATAGCATGATGTGCAATCTGAGAGAAGAAAAATACCTTTAGGAATTATAATTGGTCTTTCACGTCACATCCACAGGAAATTGGCTGAATCTCTGCTGCTTTGTTTGACAGGTGCCCCCTCATTACTAGATCAGACTCAGAACTCAATGCTTTTAAAAATCAAGCAAAAAAAAATGTTGTTGTTATTATGCACTGTCAAAATTTGCTTACTTGTCAGTACCTAGCTGAATGAATAATTTATCTTTAACAGATTCATTTTTGTTATGATTAATTAGAAACATTCAAACAATCACTAAGTCACTTCAATAAGCAAACAGGGATTAATCTGTTTGGTTCCCTGAGAATCCAAGTCCCATTTTGCCTCTTTTGGAATTGAATTTAGCCCCCCAGAAAGTGGGTCATGGTCAGTCCTGTGATTCCATAGTGGTCAGTCCAGGTGGTAGGCATAATGAAGCATATGGGGAGATAAACAGCCATCAGTCAGAGGTCTGGGCACTTCTAGTCTCTAACCATTTGGTTAGGTCAATCAAGGAGATGGGCCACAGAAAGTGAGAAGGGATTAGGGGTGAGGATGGGGGAACAAAGGAGTCAAGGGGAAGGGGGATTTGTTAAAAGATAGATGGGGAGAAGATCGCACAGGAGGAACAGTTTATCCATGGTCAGGAAAAGCCTGGCTTTAAGGGGATGGCCACATCTGGCATGGTCATCTCACATGACAGAGCCTAAAGAGGAAGTCATATGGTGGAAGTTGAATAATTTTCTCCAGGTTCTGTAAATCAGCTCCATTCCAGCGGGAAGCTTGTTGGTGGTGAAGTGAAGCATTGTAACGAGATCGATCAAGAACAGTGTTGGGGCTTTGATACAATCCTGTTTGACACTGGTCCAAACAGGGATTGGGTCGGTGGTGGACCCATTTGTCAATACCATGAATTCCATTTCAATGTGGAGGTTGGGGACAAACTTCATGGAGCAACAATAGTGGAGAAGGATGCTCCAATAGGCTTCCTGATTGATGGCATCAAAGGCCTTTGTAAAGTTAAAGAAGGCCAAGTACAGGAGTAAGTTCTTTTCTCTGCATTTCTCCTGCAGCTATCGCACAGAGAAAATCATGTCCACTGTACCTCTCTGTGGCTGAGAGCCTCCAGCATCACCTCCAGAGTGCTAGTGCAGCCATTGGCAGCCTGAGGAATAGGGTGTTCAAGAGCAACATCAGATCTGACACCAAGCTCATGGTTTACAGAGCTGTAGTGGTTCCCACCCTCCTATATTCCTCTGAGATGTGGACTATCCACAGTGGACACCTCAAAGCACTGGAGCAGTAACACAACACTGCCTGCCCAAGATCCTACAAATCCACTGGGAAGACAGACACACCAACACCAGCATCCCTAACCAGGCCAACATCTCCAGCATCGAGGCACTGACCCCACCCCCTTATGGGCTACAATGGACTGGGCACATGGTCCACATGACCAACACGAGACTCCCCAAAAAAGTGCTCTACTCCCAGCTCCGAAATGGCAGGTGAGCCCAGGGTGGACAGAGGAAGCGCTTCAGGGATACCCTCAAGGCCTCACTGATGAAGTGCCTCATTCCCACAGACACCTGGAAATCACCAACTCAAGACCATCCAAAGAGGAGGAGGAGCATCCGGGAAGGCATTGAGCATTTCGGGGCTTGCCGTCGGGAACGAGTGGAAGCCGGGGAAAAACAGGGAAAGGTGCGCACTGCCACACCGATGCCCCACCCATCCCTTCCCATGACCACCACCTGCCCCAAGTGTAACAGAGCGATGGAAGCCAAATCAGTCTGTATAGCCTCTTACAGATTCAGTCTGGGAGTGGAAGACAGTCATCCTCATCTACGAATGACCACCAATGATGATGATGAAGTTGTGCAGGTGCAAACCCCTGTAGACATTTTGGCTGGCAATGTGAGGAGAAGGTGAAGAGTATAGGTCTCGCAGAAAGAGCTACCAAGGAGAAGTGAATGCCCGGAAACTGACTGAAGTACAGGAGTGGAGACTGAAAGCCACTGGCTGAAGAGTGCTCACTGTTGCCTTCCATTGTACTGGGAACCAAATGTATTCAATGTACAAAAAAATAGTTTTGATCACACTCGTGGGTGGGGAGGAATAGCACAAGTGTCTGGACCTGTGAAGAAGGGGTTTGCAGGGCCAATGATGTGAGTTCATTTAAAGGGAAACAACATTACACCATACCCTACACTGTAGAGGACCCAAACCTGTGAGGTCTCTAGAACCATTCTAATTGTTATGGATCTGGCCAGACCCCCTTAAAACATTTTAAGGAGGTAGCCTAGAACCTAACTTCTCTAATTGTTTTAAGCAGATATAATGTGAATATTGCAGGTGCAACACAGCTGGTCAAACCACTCAGTTTTAAGCAAAACACAACTTATTTACACACAAACAAAAGAAAATTGAATTTAGAAAATTGAATTGAAATTTGAAAACACAACCAATGTGAAAATGTAACTTAACAAAGAACTATTCCAATTTCCTACAACTTCCCATTAACACATCTCTTGGCGAAAAGGTAAAGTCAAACACAGGTTCTGACAGGAAAGAAATGTCAGGGAGAGAGAGGATCAACTTGGAGCTGTTTCTTTGGGTTCCCAGCTAAAACTACCCAAAACTCGTAAAAACCCTGAACTGGGAGAATTGGCAAATCCCTACCATTATATAAGCATTTGAAAAAAACCTAAAAGCCTTTTCTGATTGTTGACTTAGGCAGAATCTATTAGCCATTGTTAAAGTAGCAAGTTCAGACATTTCAGCACCTCTGCCTTTATGATTCCTTTTAGAGTCATAGAGATGTACAGCATGGAAATAGACCCTTCGATCCAACCTGTCCATGCCAACCAGATAGCCCAACCCAATCTAGTCCCACCTACCAGCACCCTGCCCATATCCCTCCAAACCCTTCCTATTCATATACCCATCCAGATGCCTTTTAAACATTGCAATTGTACTAGCCTCCACCACATCCTCTGGAAGCTCATTCTATACACATACCACACTCTGTGTGAAAAAGTTGCCACTTAGGTCTTTTTTATATCGTTCCCCTCTCATCCTAAATCTGTGCCCTCTAGTTCTGGACTCCCCCACCCAGGGAAAGGATTTTGTCTATTTATCCTATCCATGCCCCTCATGATTTTGTAAACCTCTACAAGGTCACCTCTCAGCCTGCAACGCTCCAGGGAAAACAGCTCTAGCCTATTCAACCTCACCCGATAGCTCAAATCCTCTAACCCTGGCAACATCCTTGTAAATTTTTCTGAACCCTTTCAGGTTTCACAACATCTTTCCGATAGGAAGGAGACCAGAATTGCACACAATATTCCAACAGTGGCCTAACCAATGTGTTGTACAGTGTCGGACTTTGGCTCAATCTACCAACTTACTTTCTTCTATGTGTGAGCCAAGTCCTGCGTGTTCTTTAAATGAAGCAATAGGAGAAGATATTCGGTCTCACACTTTTAGTTTATTTTAGCAGTAAGTGGATAAAGCATACAGAGCTCTGGGTCTAGACCTTTCTGTCCCTGACAAACTATATAGTGTGTCAGTTCAGAAAATCCCACACCCTTCTGTCCCTGACCCAGTCTTTTTATATAATAAAAAACGTCATGCAATCACTGAGATGGGATTATCTTCTGATCGGCTGTTGATCTGACTCCATTCTCCGCCTCCTTGCGTTCCCGGATGTCCGACCCCATGTGACCTTGTTTTGCCGCGAAACGGAGGACCACATGACCTCCCTGCACGCCTCCGGCGCGTGAAACAGAGCATCACGTGACCTCCCTGCACGCCTCCGGCGCGTGAAACAGTGCATCACGTGACCTCCCTGCATGCCTCCGGCGCGTGAAACAGTGCATCACGTGACCTCCCTGCATGCCTCCAGCGCGTGAAACAGAGCTTCACGTGACTCTGTTTTGCAACGGAGCGGAGCACCACGTGACCTTGTTCTGCGCGCCCGCATAACGGAGCATCCCCAAAGACTTCCGAATGCCGAGTATATTTACAGTCGCAACAAGTAAGCCATATATTTACAACAGCTGCAACATGACTACCCAACTCCTGTACTCAATACTCTGACCAATGTAGGAAAGCATACCAAATACCTTCTTCACTATCCTATCTACCTGCGATTCCACTTTCAAGGAGCTGTGAACATGCACTCCAAGGTCTCTTTGTTCAGCAACACTCCCTAGGACTTTACCATTAAGTGTATAAGTCCTGCTAAGATTTGCTTTCCCAAAATGCAGCACCTCACATTTATCTAAATTAAACTCCATCTGCCACTTCTCAGCCCATTGGCCCATCTGATCAAGATCCTGTTGTCATCTGAGGTAACCTTCTTCGCTGTCCATTACACCTCCAGTTTTGTGTCATCTGCAAACTTACTAACTGCACCTCTTATGCTCACATCCAAATCATTCATATAAATTGAAAAAGAAATGGATAGAATAACTTGTTAAAGGAGCAGCATCGTCACATAATGCACTGGTTCCTTGTTTGCTGTGTACTGCCCTACCCCACATCACCTAATTTGCACCAAAATATTTGGATACACATATCAGGGAAAGCATAATGATATTTTAGGAAATGGGGCAATTGTGTGAACTCAATCCATTGCCTTGCATATGCATTGTTTATTTTGCTTCCACATGCTGCAGTAGTCTTTAAACAGACATTGATATATGGCATATCCTGTGTGAACATGAAATAAAGAATCATACTGGTATAGTACCAACAGGGGCTACAGAAAGACTCAATTAGATGTAGTTCAATAACAGAACACCACAAGACTGTGAGTAAAGGGAAACTTCAGTTTTCAATTTCTTGAAGTTATTTTGCTACTCACTGGTTTTCAATATTATCGCTGTTATATTCCTTAATTACCCATTAATTCCAATATACATTCAATCTGACTAACAATTATCAAACCTGAAAAATTATGCAACACTAGTTGTGAAATAAAGTCTTCACAACGTCTTGCCATCAATTGATTCAAATTAGGAGCTTGTCTTTCTGTTGTAAATGTTCTCACTTCATTTGAGCAGAATTTTAAAAGTGTGAATTGGAGAGGGCAGAGAGAAGGACTGATTATTGTAAGTAGGCCGGGGTTGATGTCTGTAACACCGAGTTCAAAGATTACTATCATGGAAATTGATGCTTGAGCAAAATATGAGAAAGTGAAAGCTTTTACTGTCATCTAGCTCCTATTATAATCTCAGGACATCCTAAAATACTTAAGTCAGTGAAATACGTCTGAAATGTAGTTTCTGCATTGCTATATTAAAAAAAGCAGCCAATTTGAACATGTTCCCACAAATAGTAATGAGATCATTATGTAGAAACTCAGGTGCCAGATGCCCTGTTTCCTCACTGCAACATTAGCAGTTCAGGCTTTCAGTAATTTACCTTGCAAAAGAATGTAAAGATCTGAAACTGCACACAAGTAAAATTCACAGCAGATATTGAATAAACCAGGTAGCACCTGAAAGGATAAACCGACATCACAAGGCATCATTTTGTCCATCAGAGTACATAGGTAAAAGTGAGGACTGCAGATGCTGGAAATCAGACCCTAGAGTCGAGTGGTGCTGGAAAAGCACAGCAGATCAGGCAGTATCCGAGGAGCAGGAAAATCGACATTTCGGGCAAAAGCCCTTCATCAGGAATGAAGCCGTTGTGAGGGTGAGAGGTTGGAGTGGGGGAGGGGGGTAGACAACCAACCTATCTACTCTCCCTCCCCCACTCCAACCTCTCACCCTCACAATGACCTGTCCACCCCTCTCCCCAACTCCAACCTCTCACCCTCACAACACGTAGCCCTCCACTCCCTCTGGTCCAATCCCATCAGAATACATAGTTCTGTCCTAGCAGGAGCTAACCAATGAAAATCCATTTCCAAATGCTGAATTTTATATAGCTAAATGCTAATGTTTCCTTACTCTTAAACCTAGCTTGATGTCTCTCACGAAATTCTCATATTATCTAATACAGGTATTATGTCACTAGCTATTAAGTACTATGCAATAAACACATTCTGTTCAACAAGACCTCTCTTCTTAAACAGTTTAAAGTTGGAGATTGACAAGACGCTAAGATTAGAGGAGTGCAGATTTATGTTTGTGGGTCTGGAGTAGATTGCAGAGATGTGGAGTGATGAGGCCACAGAGGGATTAACAAACAACAATGAGAATTTTAGAATTAAGACTCTTGCTTGCTCAAGAATCAATACAGATCAGTCAACACAGGACTAACAGGGGAACAGGATTTGCTGCAAGCCATGTTGAGCAGTATTTTGGATGATTCCAGTCTACAGAGGGAAGAATGTGGGGCACCAGTCAAAAGTGCAGACTCTCAAGTGATGTTTGAATTTGCAATCTTTTCATGACAAGTATAAAACTGGCAACGTGGAACTTAACAATCAAACTGATCAGATGCTTTAGTGCTTAATCTGAAGCAAATCTCGATCTGTAAAAAAAGCTAGATCCAATTATTTCCAATAACAGGCCAAAGCAAACACAAGTTCCAGTGATTTGGCTGCAATCTGACACTGCAGTGCGATGAAACATTGCTCACTTATTGGACTGCATTTTCCTTGTTCCCACAGAGACTGTTTAGGAAGATGGAACAGGAGTGAAATGAGAAGACAATGTATCTCAATTGCATTACTGCATCCAAGCGAGCTTGCTGGAAGCTGGGCATGAGCAGCAGCAGTTCCCCTGCAGCAGCAGGTAGTAAATTAAGTGATCAATTTTCAATCTACCCACTCCAAGTTACCTAAGGTTGCAGTAAAAGAAAAAAAAATGAACCATTTCAAGAAAATATCAATTTCTAATATTTTTGACCTTTGCCACTTAAACTGGAATACATTAAATTATACTTTATTGCTAAAATGGATTGGAAAGATGGGCAGTTTATTTATGACACATGGATTACATATCCATTTACATGGGTTAATCATAATAGACAAATGCAGAGAATCAAAGCAAGCTAAAGATGTTTTGCTTGACTGAAGAATCTCTTTTGTTCTGCTATGCTAGAGTCTTCACCTATTGAGGGAATTCATTTCAGTGAAGAACACTGCAAAGGCCTGAAAGAGCACAGAATCCAAAGTGGTAAGTCATTTTTTTCCAAGGCTACACAGTTTTATTTTACAATCTTCAGTCAAAACATGACAAAAAAGTATATAGCCTGGAAATGACTGAATCATTGGTTCTTTCTGTACCATAAGTGCTTCATTCAGCCCATTACGTATATGCTGTCTCCCTGCAGAGCATTCCAGTCAGTTCTATTCCTCACTATCTATCCCAATAGCTCTATAAGTTTATTTCCTTCAAGTACTCATCCAATTTCCTTTCAAAATCATTGATCTTGTCCACTTCCTCTGCACTTGTGGGTGGTATTTGATTGTGATCTCATGTGGATTCTTTGGGTCTTGATATATGTTCAGGTCTGAATATTTTATAACTGTTAAACTTTCATTATTATCTCACTGCTTGACTGTAAGGGTACAGCCTTAGTGTCTAAATTCTAATACGTGACAACTTATGTCACGCTACCATCACAAGATACCTCAGGTCCATCCATATATTCATTAAGCCCATCTTTACTCCCCGCCCCCACCTAAATTCATTTTCAGTTTCCAACATAAAACCATAAGATACAGGAGGAGAAGGAGGCCATTTGGCTCATTGAGATAAAAACAATGACTGCAGATGCTGGAAACCAGAGTGTAGATTAGAGTGGTGCTGGAAAAGCACAGCAGGTCAGGCACCATCCGACGACATTTCAGGCAAAAGCCCTTCATTAGGAATAGAGCGAGCTCATTGAGTTTGCTCCATCATTAAGTTTCTTTTATGTTCTATTTAAAATGTTCTAAGTCTTAAAAATCTCTACCTAACATAATGAGACACATTTACTTGTTTCTTTTTTAGGGCATAGAAGTCAATTTGCAATGCATCAAAAATTATCATGTCATTAACAGAATAGTTACACTATTGATTACCAGCCTTTACGTTTTAGAGCAAGTTTCATGGGGAATGAATGTTCTAATCCTACAAATTATCAAGAATAACCGGGAGGCTATGACTGAGATAGTATTTTGCAAAATAGGACAGCATTTTGCAAAACACTAAGTAGGAAACAATTGTTATTCAACCAATAAGTTTGCAAGATACATAACTCACAGAAAATTTCTTAATCCTCTCAATTTCCTGGATGATTGGCACATTAATAGCACACCAGTAATCCACCATTAGATTTCCAGTGTTTGAATATTTGAACAGTTCCATTAAGGCAAGATTAAATATATGACATAAATTCAGTCTAAAGTGGGGCATACATTGACAGGAATGCTTTCCCACAGCCCATCCCGAAGTGGGGTTGTGAGCTGAGATTTTGGGATCACGAGTTCTGAGCCAGCAAGAATGATGAAATTTTAAGAACTGTGATTCTGTTCTAACAGCCCTCACGAGTCCACAGACCTCACAGAAGCAGTCACAAAAATATTCAAGCCTTAGAAAAGAGTAACAGTAGGGAAACATTCGAGAAGTTTGTCTCGTGTGTGAACGCAATACAAAGAAATGTTTTAATCTATAAATAATTAGAGTTAACATTTGCTCAATAAAATGTGAACTATTCTGTCATGGTAAAGATACTTGTTATGAACCTAAATGTTGACATTAAATCATATGATGTTAATTAACTTCAATAAATCTGGTCGTTTGTGGACTGACTCCAGGAGAAATGACTGTGAATTATGCTTGATTTTAAAAAAAGCACTCTTGGAGAAAGAGTGTACCTCCCTTACAGTCCCTTAGTTTGGACAATATCCCTCAATGCAAATTAGCTTTTTGATTCTTGTATCTAGATATTTGTCAATGAAATGAAAGTAGTCACCTTCATATCTTTGAATGAATAATGTAAGAATCCTGGGAACTCTGCACATCAGCTTTCCTTAAGAAGAAAAAATAGCTAACGTAAGCATTGTGGTTGACTGTATCCTTCTTTACTTTCATTCATATAGTGAATCTTATGCAGAACCACTTATTTTTCTATTTCTCTTGGTTGAGAGATAATTTTTATGGAAAACTGTCTTTTGATCTAGCTTTGGCCAAAACGTAAACCTCAGCAGAAATCTATCACACCATGAGAAAGCTGCTGAGAAAGATACGATAAGCATCTTAGCAGAACTCAATACCAGAGAGTCATACAGACGTACAGCACAGAAACAGACCCTTTGGACCAACTTGTCCATGCCAATCAGATAAACTAAATAAACCTAGTCTGAGAAATCTCTGGGTGCCCAGGACTTCATGGTTTCCTTTTTCACATTGGTAAGATTTGACATTAGAATGTTACAAATCACACAACACCAGGTGTTAGTCCAACAGGTTTAATTGGAAGCACTAGCTTTTGAAGCGCTGCTCCTTCATCAGGTGGTTGTGTACTCCACAACCACCTGATGAAGGAGCAGCGCTCCAAAAGCTAGTGCTTCCAATTAAACCTGTTGAACTATAACCTGGTATTGTGTGATTTGTAACTTTGTCCTCCCCCAGTCCAACACTGGCCCCTCCAAATCATGACATTAGAATGTTATACACTGATAGGACCCTCATTGTGGGAAGCCAGAAATTCTGAGATTCTGACCTGACTGAGCAGTTACATGTCAACGTTTTGTCAATGAAACATTCAAATGGTGGCAAGGAAATGATTGGGATTAAATCACCAGAGGCTTTGCTTTGCAAGAATAGATGCAAGAAATCCCCTGGCTCTGAGTCTGGAGAGAGGTTTTATTTGTTATTGAGTCATTTTATGTGAATATGTAGAAATGATTACAGGATAGTTATATTTCTACCCAAGGTGTAATGTCAATGCTACTGCACTTTGTTACTACAACTCAAAGGTAAGCAGGCATCTGGTCTTTCATTTATTGAATGACATATAACTATGGTGATTGGAACAAGGACTAGGTGGATCACATTAAATATAAGATCCTAGATTGGGGCTGTTAACCTGGACCAATTAGGGAGCCCTGGCTGACAGATATAAGCAGCAGATTAACACCCTGGAGTTGTTTAGGGAGAGGTGGGCGCCACTGGGGGTGGAGTGCATCATTTCTCCCTCCAACTCCATTTTGATTTAGTCCCTCCCCTCCCCTTCACTGTTTTGATCACACAGCACTGCCCTTTGATGTGAAGGGCAGTGTTTGTCACTGGCCACCCGGGTGTTTTCCTATCTTCCTGGTGGTGGAATTTGAATAAAGATTCATGCACTTTGTGTCTTTCACTGTGTCTCACACCTGCACACACACACCATGGGTGCTGGGGATAAAATAAGCACTACCACGTTTAGGCGGTAGTGTGGGGGGTGTTAATAAAAAAAATAAAGAAAAAAAAAACCAAACAGGTGATAATAAGCACTACCGCACTTAAAAAAAGAAAAAAGAAAAAAAAAGGAGTGTAAGGGCAGTGCTTGTCACTGGCCACTAAGAAATAAAAAGGATAAACAGCAGATTAACACCCTGGAGTTGTTCAGGGAGAGGTGGGCGCCGCAGGGAGTGGAGTGCATCATTTCTCCCTCCAACTCCATTTTGATTTAGTCCCTACCCTCCCCTTCACTGTTTTGATCACACAGCACTGCCCTTTTATGTGAAGGGCAGTGTTTGTCACTGGCCACTCGGGTGTTTTCCTATCTTCCTGGTGGTGGAAATTGAATAAAGATTTGTGCACTTTGTGTCTTTCACTGTGTCTCACACCTGCACACACATCATGGGTGCTGGGGAAAAAATAAGCACTACCGCACTTAGGTGGTAGTGTGGGGATTAAATAAAAAAAACCCAGCAAATAGAGCACTACAGCAGTTAGGCAGTAGTGTGGGAAAATAAATAAATAAATAGATGATTCCCTACCCTCCCCTTCACTGTTTAAAAATAAAAAAAAAGAAGGGTATGTTAGTGCCCGAGTGAAAAAAAGAAAAAAAAATAAACAGCAGATTAACACCCTGGAGTTGTTCAGGGAGAGGTGGGTGCCACAGGGAGTGGAGTGCATCATTTCTCCCTCCACCTCCATTTTGATTTAGTCCCTCCCCTCCCCTTCACTGTTTTGATCACACAGCACTGCCCTTTGATGTGAAGGGCAGTGTTTGTCACTGGCCACCCGGGTGTTTTCCTATCTTCCTGGTGGTGGAATTTGAATAAAGATTTGTGCACTTTGTGTCTTTCACTGTGTCTCACACCTGTACACACACACACACCATGGGTGCTGGGAAAAAAAAATAAACAGCAGATTACTGTCTTGTCATATGTGGAATTGAGATTTGAGGTTTGTCCTCATCTCCCTGTAAAATGGTTGAATGGTAGGGTTTGGGGCCTAGCTTTGCTGCTCCTCTCACTTGTAAAATTGCTGTCTCTTGTGTACAGCTGTAAATGTTTTTTGTAAACTGTTTTGTAATTTGTTTAATAAAATAAATAAATAAATAAAAACCAGCAGATTCAGGGAGTCTCCTGATTCGAGGGACTGGCTCTGCACTGATTGGACAGAGCCCATGTCCTGTGTACATGTAAATGAAGGGTGACTTGGTAACAGATTATCGGCCTCTGTGCAGTTATTTCAATAACTAATAAAAGTGATCACTTTGAATTGAATTGAATTTATTGTCACGTGTACCAAGGCACATTGAAAAGCTTTGTCTTGCGAGCGATACAGGCAGATCACAAAGTTAAGTAGCATAGATAAGTAAATAATAGGTAAACAGCGGCAAAAACAAAAACACAGGTACAGGCGAATGTTAAGAGTTTGTGAATCCATTCAGTATTCTAACAACAGTAGAGTAGAAACTGTTACGAAACCGGCTGGTGCATGTGTTTGTGCTTCTGTGCCATTTCCCTGATTGTAGAGGTTGTAGAAAAACATTGCCAAGGTGGGATGCATCTATGAAAATGCTGGTGGCCTTTCCTTGATAGCGGGCTTGGTAGATGGAGTCTATAGATGGGAGGTTGCCCTTTATGATTGTCCGGGCCAAGTTCACCATTCTCTGTAACCATCTCTGATCTTGAATGGTACAGTGCCATACCAGGTAGCAATACATTCAGACAGAATCCTCCCGTTGGTGCACCTATAAACATTGGCAAGGGTATTTGCCGTCATGCCAAATTTCGTCAGCTGCCTGAGGAAGAAGAGATGTTGTTGGGCCTTTGTAACCAGTAGGTCCACATGAAGTGTCCAAGAAAGCTTGTTGTGAATGACCATTCCCAGGAGCTTGACACTCTCCATTCGTTCCACCACTGTGCTATTAATGTGTAGGGGAGCATGCGTAACATCCTGCCAAAGTCAATAATAGGTTCCGTGGTTTGGCCGGCATTGAGAGCTAGGTTGTTCTCAGTGCACCATTTTTCCAAGTCTTTCACCTCTTATCTGTAGTCTGTTTCATTACCATCTGAGATTCGACCGACTATGGTGGTGTTATCAGCGAACTTATAAATGGCATTAGTCTGTCATTTGGCTCCAGTGTTGAGTGTTAGTGAGGATGAAATATTGTCCCCAGTCTTCGCTGATTGTGGCCTGTGATGCAAGAAACTGAGGATCTAGTTGCAGGGAGTGGGGCTTAGTCTGTGATCACTAAGTTTAGTAATCAGTCTCGAGGGGATAATAGTGTTGAAGGCCGAACTGTAGTCAATGAGTAGGATGCTTACGTAGTTGTTCTTGGTGTCAAGATGCTCAAGGGAGGAGTGAAGGGCAAGTGATATGGCATCTTATGTGGATCTGTTGGCTCGATAGGCAAATTGGAGTGGGCTATGGGTAGTGGGGAGGTTGGAGTTGATTAATGCCATGACCAGCCTTTCAAAGCACTCCATGGCCAAGGAAGTTAGGGCCACTGGGCGGTAGTCATTGAGACATTCTGCATGAGCCTTCTTAGGCAAAGGGATGGTGTTGGCCCTCTTGAAACAGGCAGGGACAGTGACCTGCTGCAGGGAGAGGTTGAAGATGTCCGAGAAGACCTCTACCAGTTAATCTGTGCATGTTCTAAGTGTATAGCCTGGTACTCCGTCTGGTCCCATCACTTTCCTTGGATTTACATGAAGGAAAACTGATCTGACTCTGATGCAGTGACTGTTGGGATAGGTTCGTCAGGACTTGTCAGAATAGGTGTTACCTCTCCACCGAAATTCTACTCAAAGTGAGCATAGAAAGCATTGACACGATCTGGGAGGGATGTGTTACCGTCTGCTATCTTGCACTGGCTCTTTTTAGAACCTGTGATGTCATTCAGTCCTAATCATCGTCGCTGGGTGTCTATCTGGGTCTCTAGTTTGGATCGGTATTGGCCCTTGGCTGTCTTAATGGCTCTGTGAAGGTCATACTTGGATTCCTTATATTTGAGTGGGTCTCCTGACCTGAAGGCCTCACGTCTGGTTTTTAGCAGGTTCTGTATGTCCTGAACCAATTCAGACCTTGAGAAAGAGAAGGTTTAAGTGTTTAATTGACACTGTTACCCCAAATTTAACAAATTCATTATTAATGACTGGTTTCCTGTTTTCTATTGGGCAAAGTATTGGAAAATGGGATTAGAATAGTTGGGTGACAGTTTGACCAGCATGAATGTGATGGGTTGTAGGGTTTTTTTCTTTCTCTGTGCTGTGGATCTTTATGATTCAATAATGATCAATTGGCTTGGTCTGTAATCCTGAGCTCCCAGCAGAAAAGCCATTGTTAATGACAGGGTGAATGCAAGATCACATCACAATCTTTGAAGGCTAATTCTCCAACACTCTCAGTAAACATGGTTTCCCACAAGCAGAACAGGATGAGTCCTATATGAAACAAAAACAGAAATTGGTGGAGAAACACAGCAGTTTTCAGAAGACCTGGAACAATAATCCTGCTTTCTCACCACAGATTCTGCCAGACCTGCTGAGTTTCTCATGCAATTTCTGCTTTTTGTTTCAGAATTTGAGCCATTGCAGTTCTTGATCTTGTTTTAGTATTGAACCCCATATTAGTCTCGTTTATTACAATGGAATCTCTAAATGCCTTAGTGTTGGACAGAAACATCCAGTGACTGCACTTGGGTAGTTAAGTTCAGAAATCGGGAAGTTGATATTTCAATTGTCCTGTACCTTCTTATCGGCGCATCCTCCAAGTGAACATGGACACAAAAGCTATAAATGCAGGACATTTGGAAAAATTAGTGATTATGTTAAGCTATAGTACAAAAGGGGAAAACATGAAAAATTCAAGCAATTCCAGCTTGGATCCTTTAATACGTTATGGTGGAATCTCACACACAGTAACATATCTCAATCTTTCAGATACTGTCTGTGTGTTCTAGCTGCTTTTTTCTCTATTAGACACTTCCAACGTTCACTGGTTTTAATATGTCACACGTATTACTGACATATTTACTTGCAAAAGATCCACTTTCACAGAATTGAAGGTTTCAGTAGAATAGTTACTAGCCTCCCCTTTCTCTGAAATGATGATAGTGCCAGATCTCCACCACAACAGGCAGGGGAGTAGACTCTCTGAACAGAATAAATGTTGTCTTTCATGATTTGTGATGTGTTGACAGTTGACATTAGATTGGTGATTTATGACCACGACGAATTAGCCCTCTTATTACCTTGAAGTTTCCTGTTTTGTGGCTGGTATGCCACACTGTAATTTTGCCTTGCTGCACACTCTGTGACTTGAATTACAAACACAGATAATGAAATCCATTATGGCACGTACAGACATTTCAGCTTTAGCCTCTCAGCTTGTTTCTAACACATCCAGCTATTACAGCATTGGGCAGAGCTCATTCAGTTTTCAGTATGGCACTTACCAGTTTGCATACGGCACTATAAACTGGCTCAGGGGAGCTGATCAAAGATTTGGTAAATGACATACTTCTGAAAAAGAAAACAGTTGCTTGAAAGAAGGATGCTTTTGATGACGGTTAGTGGTTGTAACTAATGGGGGCCATTAACAATTTGCTATAATATGCGATTTTACTTTGAGCCAGTAAAACAAATCTATGAAACTGCTGTTGCATAAAGTCAAGAAGAAGGGCAGGCTGAATCTACACATGGACCTGCATCACAGAACTGGCTTCATTTCAAATGAAATATAAAGATCTTTAATCTACCAGTGGTGAGATATATCCAATGACCTGGATTTTGCTATCAGCACTCCTAATTATTAAGGAGTAAATCAGATAGCAATGTCCTGTAATGGCACATGTAAAGATATATGCAAAATTCATAAAGTTGCTGGTCAAGATGTCCTGCAGAAGATTCAACATACTAATATTTTACTCTGAGACTCAGTATTCAAGCATATGAACACCCAAGGTTTATGTCTTGCAATAATAGATACAAGTCAAATGAATTTTTTTTTAAAAAATGACTTATTCATTCCAATTAAATGTTTCATAGTGTAACAAGTCTTAATTTCTCTGAAACCACCTCTCTAGCACTTAAGGTTTTAATTTTTATAAATGTGGAGTCTCATTCCTTTAGATTGTAATTATTATTGGAAGTTTTGTTTTAAAGTTCATTTTTATTTATATACTTTGTTCTTCCTGTTTCTTATATCTCTTTTTTGATTCTTGGTGTCACCCTTTCTTTGTTTTGATATCTGTTTAGCATGGAATTATTTATTCCTATATTTATGTCTTTTACCAGACTGTCTCCCTCGACAATGAATCTTTTCACTCTGTTTGGTAATGGAGATGTGCTTTGCTTCCCCTATTCACATATGTGACAGCTGCCCAATGGAAGGTGCTATGCAAGCTCCAGAGCAAAAAAACAACAAATGGTCTTTGAATCGTGCAGATAAAATTTATGTGGATGCTCAGTCATTTATCCTGGGCTGGTTCATAACTTATGAATCTAAGAGTTTTGCATTCCAGGAGTAATGACCAAGTGTGATGTATTTAGAAATAACTTCATTATTCATTTAACTGTTTTGCTTAAGTGTTAAGAAGTGGAGTTTCCCATACTTTTGAAATCTAAGGAAAGGAAAACAAAACAAAGAACTGCGGGTGCTGGGATTCGGATTCAAAATAAAAAAATGCTGGAAAATCTCAGTACCTGTGGAGAGAAAGTAGAATCAACACTTTGGTTGGTGCTCTGAAGATAGATCACTGTACTTTGTCACATCTAGCGTCATTTTTAAGTGTTTCCAAATCAAATTCATTATGGGTTAGATTTTTAAGTTGAACAATTTAGAGTTGCCTTCAGGCTATTCCTATAAGACCGCTCATCAATGGCAGTTTTGGCTTTTCACGTATTATCTGAGTAAAAATAACAGTTCAATGGCCATTGAGTGGAGTCAAGTCCACTTGTAAACATAAACGGCCCAAACAATTTTATTTGGGCTCCTAGAAAGGAAGGAATATCAATATAATTAGCCCATGTGAGATTTTAATTGAAACTGAGAGCAAACAAATCACAGACAACAATAGCAAATGATCCTTTTCTTCAATTACAAAGTTGTTTTAACGTTGAGACCTTAATTTAGCACAAATTAAACATTAAAGCGAATGAGGTTCCAAAAGTAAGATAACATAAAATCAGGCCAAAAAGAAATTGCAGGAATAAAACGCAGTTTGACAATTATCAGTGTTTTCAGAATCAGTCATGATTCGGAGATGCCGGTGTTGGACTGGGGTGTACCAAGTTAAAAATCACACAACACCAGCTTATAGTCCAACAGGTTTAATTGGAAGCACACTAGCTTTCGGAGCGACGCTCCTTCATCAGGTGCGTCGCTCCGAAAGCTAGTGTGCTTCCAATTAAACCTGTTGGACTATAACCTGGTGTTGTGTGATTTTTAAGTTCAGAATCAGTGTGGACCTCTTCCTTGAAAATTATTGGATTACTTATGTAAAAGCTATGCTAAGTTCTTTGAGATGCTGAGCAACATGAAAAAGAACTTTTAGAAAGAATTTTTGGAATCAATTGTTTCAGTAAAGCCTCGTAGCAGAAGCAGGTACCACAATGGACAATTTCCTCATGCCTAAAGGAAATGATGCCAATATCATGATGACTAATCATCTCTATGATACCATGCAGTCCAATATGAACATTTGTGGTGCAGTGGATAGTATCTCTACCTCTAGGCCAAATGTTCTGGGTTCAAGTCCCACCTCAACAAGAGATGTGTCATAACTTGGCAAAACAAGTTGGACATCAATCTGTAAATTCTTCTGATATACTGATGTCAGACCATGAGGTTGGAAGAGTCCACCTTGTGAAGGAAGTGAGCAGTGAAAGAAAGGGAGTAAAGTTCAGAATTTATTAGAAATTAAATTCTACATTTGAATGAGTACCAAGAAACTAATGAGAAAACATCATTGAAAACTGTGGAACTTTTGGGAACTTTGGAGGCCTTCTGGCTGATGGGTGTCCAAATAGTTGAGAGAAAAGCCAGATTGAATGGCTAGTTGAACCCTAAGAATTCATGAAAAAGACAGTATATCCAAAGAGATAACATTTTTTTATATACATTCAATAGACAGTAAATGCCTAACTTTGGCCCTGCCTCAGAGGCAAGCTACAAGTTTGAAAAGGCAGCAATCTGTGCTCCACCAGATCATTAGGAATGATGAAGCACTGTGCAAGGGATTAGTTGTCATTTTCTGCTGTGTGAATCTCCTCTTACATCTATACTCTCACTATTGCCATTCTGCCAGTGGCTCTGCTATTGCCTGTTGTACACCAGCTTCACTCCCACGCCACAGAAGTACAAGGAGGTTTCACTCCATGGTCCAAGTTCAAGGTCCAGAAGGCATCTTATTATGTTATCGCATTGAAAAATGGCAGCATTTCATCAGCCATGTTGCAACTTTTAGGACAGCATCATGAAAGAGCGTAAGATGAGAAGAAGGCACCTTTCAGACAGTGTCTAAAGGTAAACACGAATGTATTGTATAAACTGGGTTACATGTGCATTATTTGAAGCCTTCTTCATAAGGCTAGTGTAGAATGCTTATTTTGCAGTCACTTTCATTTTATGATTTTTTAAATTACGATGCAGGGACTTGCTATGGTCCATAAAAGAGGAATGGTAAAGTGGGAAAATCTGAAGAGATGGTGACTTGGAGATATTTTCGCACATGAACTGAACCAATCAGATGTTTTGGACGGCCTGTCTCTGCAGTTTTTCAAAATATCGCCACTCTCTCCTCTCTTTTCACCTCTTCCTCATGCTTCTCCTTTCCTCCTTCCCTTTCTCCTCTTCTTGAGGAGAAATAATGTCCCAAATATATTGTCCCTTCTCCCTCCTCCACCATGTCCTCTTGCCCCTCTTCAGGTTATTGCTAAAGTCGAGTCACATGGGTTTCTAGAGGATGCAACAGCTCACTGCTAATCAGGAGATAGGATTGACTGAGTACTTGAGGGTTTTTGCCCCTAAGAAATTTAAGTAGCACATCTTTCACTCCTAATGCTGATGGTCCATGCCACATCATTCCTGGTTGCTGCTTGGAAATTATTACTGGAGTACAGCCCATGTATAGTGGGGTTGCAGAAGGAAGGCATTGTCGGCATGTACAGTGGGTATCCCAGGTCATCAAACAGGCATCTTCTAACTTGAAAATGGGATTCAAAGATCAATACAATGGCTTAAAAGAAACGTTCTGACTGTGACCAAGACAGGAGGAATTCATCAACATAATGTGCTGGATGTGGTTGTGGCATTTTTTTTAAGTTCTGGTTTGTCTTCCCATTTAAATACATAACCTGTTAAAGTACATGTATGTGGTTCATGGCTCCTTACATGATAGAAAACCCACTATCCTGGTAACAGTAGTGCCCACTCTTCCTGTTTCTCTTCCAAACACAATGTTGCATGGTGAAGTTAGAAATATTGGCAATATTACCAAGTCCAGCCTTCAAGGATCTAATGGCACACAAACTTGACAGCCATTGGTGTAACCACCCTCACCCCTTTCTGCAGTTAGAGATCTGATTAAAGGAAGTGATGCAATTCAGTGACAACCTTCTTGGTGAAGCTCAGTCACTGCGGACTGTGCTTCTGGCTGAGATTCAGGTTGCTCCCTCTCTCTGTCTGCTTCAACCCGAGTGGAACTGCAGTAATAGTTCTCATGACTGCCCTCAAACACTTTTCACAACTGTTTCATACCTAGTACTCTGCATATGGGTGGCACAGTTGCTCAGTGGTTAGCACTGCTGCCTCACAGCACTAGGGACCTGGGTTTGATTCCAGCCTCGGGCGACTGTCTGTGTGGAGTTTGCACATTCTCTGCATGGGTTTCCTCCCACAATCCAAAGGACATGCAGGTCAGGTGAATTGGCAATGCTAAATTGCCCATAGCGTTAGGTGCATTAGTCAGGGGTAAATATAGGGTAAAGGAATGGGTGTGGGTGGGTTAATCTTCAGAGGGTTGGTGTGGACTTGTTGGTCTAAAGGGTCTGCTTCCATTCCATAGGGAATCTAATTTATATCACTGAAAAGAACTTTGGTCAATTCTTCAATCAGCGCTGTACTTCTGTTAACTTTGCAGCAAGAAGCAGATAGTCATTAATACCTCAACAATAAAGATGGAAGTGGGGAGGGTTTGCCTTTATGCTCAGGTCTAGGTTTAATTCAGCTGTCATAAAACTATGGAGAGGTCAGACTGGATTGGCAATCATAGAGGGGGGATAAATGTTTAAAACAAAAAAAACCCCTTATAAATGTGGGAGATTAGAAATGTTGTTTTTGCAGGTGGGGGAGAGGGTGTAGTGGGGGGGGGGGGGGAAAGGGAAGGGGAACATTATACAAACGGTCGCGGAATTCTTGTAGCATGTAGCATACATAAGGCTAAGACTTTAATGATTATTGAGGGTCTTTTAAAGAAAATAGTTTTTTAACTTTAAAGTGTTGTAGTTGACCACAAAAAGAAGCAGCAGGGGCATTTCACAATAAAACTTATAGTATGATAAGAGAAACTGGATAAAAGAACAATCTGTAACAAACAAGGAACAAAGAATGCAGACAAGGACAGCAAGATGGCCAGTTAAGAAAATAACTAACAAGTGAGGTAATCGGCTTATGATAGGATGGGAAAAGGGAGGCATGATTCCGCAACTTGTAAACTAAATAAGAATGCTAACAGGCTCTGTTTTGGCGAGCATTTCTGCTTGATTGCAGAAGTGTCCGGTACTTGCAAGGCTGTAATAAATTGTTCTTGTTTCCGAGGCTTTGTCTCAGGCTGATTTATGAGTGAGTTCTGTTTCTCACAATTGGGGGCCTCGTTCCAGGATCAAAAACTCCGACCGCTCGACACTCTTGGGACGACGGGGATGTGCACCTCGCCGACTTTGGTGATCTCCGACTCCCTTGCTTGTCGTTCACGGTTTGGGCGAGTACGATCCGGACTGGGAGACCCTGGAAACAAGGCGGGCAGACGCAGCAGGTTCGGTCGGGCAACTCTTGTGCACAAGATCCAGTTAGGGAAAGGTCTTAAAGGATATATCCGGGCGACCGGGGGCAGCGGTATTTGTTGCAGGAATTGCCGCAGGACGGGGCGCACCGAAATGACCAGGTAACTCTGTGCACAGACCAAGGTAAGAAAAGAGACCTTTAAGTATTGCCTTGGTGGTCGGGACATACGAAAGTACGGGGAATTAGCGATATATAAAATTAAGCATATGTCAATGGAAAACAGCCCGTGTCAGAAGGGCTAGTAGCTGAAGTGCTACTGAGGGTCCACTTCATAACTAACTTATGGCCAGACGTCCAGAAAAATATTCAAAAGCTAGAGGAGTCATTGCAGGAAGCTCAAAGTGTCTGTGAGACACGGTGTCTGTGTGTGTGTGTGAGAGAGAGAGAGAGAGAGAGAGAGCTGTACAGCAAGTA
>NC_057744.1:26818937-26822142 GCF_004010195.1 Chiloscyllium plagiosum | reverse complement strand
TCTGGCCTCACAAGGCCGTTTGACCACATCCCGCTGTGGCCCATTGTTAGGTATATCCTTTCTTCACCATTATCTACTCCCTCCCTCTGTGCTTTCCCCAACCATACTGATCCTTATGACCTCTTAATTGGGGTTTGTTCCTGTGTTTCTGCAAAAGTGGGAAACAGATGCTTATAACTACTGCTTGTACAAGCATATCTGGCTTAACCTACATCCTCACAGCACCTTATCTATTTGTCTGTAACATCTACAATTGTTTTGCAGTCACGTTTCATTCTTTCATACAACTTTAGCTAATACAAAAACAATTACGTATTTCCTCCACATAGTTTGCATTCTTGTTGACTCAGCTCTTAGTTGAAACAATTACACACTGGTGTGAGTTCATTTACCTTGCATAAGTAATTATAATTGCAGAAGTAACACAACTTTACCTTTGTGAGAAACAAAGCCCACTCACATCAATAATTTCAGTCTGAGACCAAATAACTGAAACAGCAGCGTCGTTTTATTTGTACACCTGCAGGTGGGTGTAATGTCTGACGCCTCGAAAGGCATTGACAAAATACACACCAAACCCCAATCAACTCTGCAATTTATACATTTTAAATTCCCATATTTTTGTCTCATTTTACTATTTGTCTCTGCTTCACTTACATCACTCATTTCCTTAAGACTTATCCCACAACATCTGTTTATCCTGTCTTGTCCGTGACAAACTCTTATCTCTGACTCCCATAAGGGTGTTTGAAGTCAGTCTACCGTAGGTTATTGATTAGGCATATCTTTTCTTCTATCAGCATCTATTTCTATCCAGAGGCCACTTTGACCACTTTGATTAGGGTTTGTTCCTGTGTCTCCGTGTAAGTGGGGAAACAGATGTCTTCCTGTTTGCCCATATATCCACCATTGTTCTGTAATCATGTCTCATGCTAACATATCCTTTCTTTTTGCTGAATATATATTTTCTCATTCCTGTTCTGTATCAGAATTTATAGTTGCAGAAATAACATTAATTCATTTATATCCCACAATTTCCCCTTTTTCTTTAATTACTATCTGTTATCTTCTGCATTTTTGTCTCTTTTTTTTTAAACATTGTTCCCAAAATTTGCAAGCATCATTTCAGAGATTTCATCCATCTTAGTCTCACTCATCTCCTTATTATTTAGTTGATAAAGTTCCTCTGTCTGATTCCCTCTCAGGGGCATCTGTTTCAACAAGGCTGTTTCAATCAGTCTTTGGGTGAGCCCTGGTATACAGGGTATGACACAACAGCCAATGGCCACCAATACCCCGACTACTACTATCAGGGAAGTAAGGATCGAAACCACCACCCCCTTTTTCTGCTAAAATCATATCAAGGGCTATTCTGTTTTCCCATGCCATCCTACTTGTCGCATCAAGCTGTTCTGATATTCCTTTAACCACATCTCTTGTATAATTTATAAATCGCTGTTGATTATAGAAAATGTAATTTATCCAATCTACATTTTTATTAATTGCTGCCCACCAAAAGAGAGCTGACTCAAAGCCTGCAGCAATCTGGTTACGAGCTTTGAATTCAGGTACTCCCCTAGGGACTCCTACCGAATCAAGATAAATCCTGTCATCAAAAGAAGTATCTAACAGTAATCTCTTACCCCTTCCCCTTTTTCTTACTATCTTCTCCTTCTCAAATGCCAAGGTAAATGGAATTGCCAATTGTACAATTGCACATATCCCTCTCCAATCCGGAGGTAGCTAACATACATTTCATGTCCTTCCTGTCTCGCTTCCACCCGAGTGGAAAGGGAACCGCCTGGGCCCCTTGCCTCCCGGAGGCACATGCATAGCTATTGCTCTTGTTCAGACTTTTTACAGTATACTTTACCCATTCAAACCAGGCATTTGCATCCCTTACCCAGTCTCTATCTCGATGGTTTGTTTCAAATCCTTTACCTCTATAATTTTTACTACTTTAGGATCATCGGGAGGGGTGAAAGGTTGTATCTCATTACCTAGTAATTCTACCCGTTTTCCCTGTCCTACGCTAATTCGAAAACAACAGCCCACAAACTCCTTCCCATTTGCTTTCATTTCAATCCCAAATGTTTCATTTAATTGTATCTCATAAGTGCCACCCCCCAAAACTGCTTCGTGCCATGTGATTTTCCTTATCGTTAAATATATGGGGTTACACTTTTTATCGCATGCTGGTCGGAAGGGGGCCCGGTGTATTGTGACAAGACCATTATACCAGGTACCATCCCCGAGGCCATCTCCATAGGACTTAAGATGTATCTCTGAGTTGCGGTATTGTCTCTGATTAGCTACATTCCCACAATTTACTAAGCTACATACGTCAGTGTCTATTACTGGTGGATTATTAGACTCCGGAGCCATTAATAATACATATGAAAATGATATTTGACAAAATCCTAATACCAAGAGGGCTAGCATCATGACTCTAAACATTCCCAGCATTCTAATCATTATGCTAAAACACAAAAAGGCTTACTATACAATCTTACAGAAATAATCCCGCGCTCGCGTCGCCACTGTATAGTCAGTTACTCAAAATCTCTTTAGTCTGAGTTTCAGCGGGTCTTGCGTTGATTCGGCTGTCCAGACTTCTTCCTCAACTGGAGGGTCCACTGGCCCCTTTGATCCGAGTGTAATGAGTCCAGCCTTTTTCCGCCGTCCTTATTGCCGTTTCGGTAGTCAAAAGAGCCTGATACGGCCCTTCCCAGTCTGGCTGCAGCTTAGTCTCTGTCCATGATTTTACTAAGATCCAATCTCCTGGCCGGATGGGATGAACAGCAAATTCAAGGGGCGGAGTCTGTGCCAATAGACCCTGTTTTCTGAGGAAAGATAAAGAGGAGGACAAGCCCAGTATATACTTCTTTAAAAACAAATCTTTAGTTTCGGGAATTGGCAATTCTCCCTGTGTTCCTAGATAAGGTAATCCAAATAAGATTTCATAGGGGGATAGTCCCAAATCTTTCCTCCGCCAAGAGACAAGCCCAAAAGGCATCCTTTAAATCTATCACACTAAACCATTTGTGGTCATGAGGGATCTTACTTAATAACATATAGGGGTTTGGCACCACTGAGTGCCTGATCTGTACTATTCGATTTAATGTTCTCAAATCCTGCACTAATCGATAAGTGCCATCAGATTTCCGCACTGGTAGAATTGGGGTATTATAAGGAGACATACATG
>NC_057744.1:26814704-26816433 GCF_004010195.1 Chiloscyllium plagiosum | reverse complement strand
TCACCGTATCTTCTATCGAGCTCCTATCACTGCCTGATTCAGATGTCTCTCTTATAGGATTCACATCAGTCACCCAAGGGAGCAGACCAAACCGGGACACGAGACCGCTCCTCAATGGGGAACGGGACGCGTCTTCCCAGTGTCCAAGGCCAGCCACTCCCCCCGGTGATGGAAGAAAATCCCAGACACGAGCCCTCAATTGTGAGAAACAAAGCCCACTCACATCAATAATTTCAGTCCGAGACCAAATAACTGAAACAGCAGCGTCGTTTTATTTGTACACCTGCAGGTGGGTGTAATGTCAGACGCCTCGAAAGGCATTGACAAAATACACACCAAACCCCAATCAACTCTGCAATTTATACATTTTAAATTCCCTATTTTTGTCTCATTTTACTATTTGTCTCTGCTTCACTTACATCACTCATTTCCTTATGACTTATCCCACAACTTCTGTTTATCCTGTCTTGTCCGTGACAAACTCTTATCTCTGACTCCTATAAGGGTGTTTGAAGTCAGTCTACCGTAGGTTATTGATTAGGCATATCTTTTCTTCTATCAGCATCTATTTCTATCCAGAGGCCACTTTGACCTCTTTGATTAGGGTTTGTTCCTGTGTCTCCGTGTAAGTGGGGAAACAGATGTCTTCCTGTTTGCCCACACATCCACCATTGTTCTGTAATCACGTCTCATGCTAACATATCCTTTCTTTTTGCTGAATATATATTTTCTCATTCCTGTTCTGTATCAGAATTTATAGTTGCAGAAATAACATTAATTCATTTATATTCCACACCTTTTTCCCACAATTTCCCCTTTTTCTTTAATTACCATTTGTTATCTTCTGCATTTTTCTTTTA
The DNA here is from genome assembly GCF_004010195.1 of Chiloscyllium plagiosum. NCBI lineage: Eukaryota > Metazoa > Chordata > Chondrichthyes > Orectolobiformes > Hemiscylliidae > Chiloscyllium > Chiloscyllium plagiosum. The sequence continues at coordinate 26,815,573 of NC_057744.1, read as the reverse complement.
AGCATCGCCCCCAAAATTTGCAAGCATCATTTCAGAGATTTCATCCATCTTGGTCTCACTCATCCCCTCATTATTTAGTCGATAAAGTTCCTCTGCCTGATTCCCTTTTAGGGGCATCTGTTTCATTAAGGTCGTCACAATCAGTCTTTGGGTGAGCCCTCGTATACAGGGTATGATACAACAGCCAATGGCCACCAATACCCCGACTACTACTATCAGGGAAATAAGGATGGAAACCACCACCCCCTTCAATTTTCCAAAGCATGATTCAAGCCATCCTGTGAGAGATGTGTCTACTCCTGACTTCTCAGCCAGTTCCTCTGCTAAGGTAGTCAATCCCCTTAAGGCCCAAGAAATTGAACCATCAGGCGCAGTGTTATTAGGAATCAAGGTACAACAGCTTCTTCCTAACATCACACACACACACCCTTTTTCTGCTCAAATCATATCAAGGGCCATTCTGTTTTCCCATACCATCCTACTTGTCCCATCAAGCTGTTCTGATATTCCTTTAACCGCATCTCTTGTATAATTTATAAATCATTGTTGATTATAGAAAATGTAATTTATCCAATCTACATTTTTATTAATTGTTACCCACCAGAAGAGAGCTGACTCAAAGCCTGCTGCAATCTGGTTGCGAACCTTGAACTCATCAGGTACCCCCGCTAGGGTCGAGATAAATCCTGTCATCGAAAGAAGTGTCTAACAGTGATCTTTTGCCCCTTCCCTTTTTCCCTACTATCTTTTCCTTCTCAAATGCCAGGGTAAATGGAATTGCCAATCGTACAATTGCACATATCCCTCTCCAATCCGGAGTTTGTGTGTGTCTCAATATTTCGCCTCCACAGTACCACCACAGATCCGCT
>NC_057744.1:26810626-26814212 GCF_004010195.1 Chiloscyllium plagiosum | reverse complement strand
TCCCCCAAATCTCTCGACCGACTCGTACCTCGCCTGTGCACACACGACGTGTGATTTCCAACTGCGACGGAAAATGTGGGGGGGAACTTTTACATCTTTCTTCTCCAAGGGGGGAAACATTAGAGATAGGGAGGTACAATTCCTATCATTCCATGCAGTCTCATCCTGGTACAGGACTATCATACATTTCATGCCCTTCCTGCCTCGCTTCCACCCGAGCGGAAAGGGAACCACCTGGGCCACTGGCCTACCGGAGGCACATGCATAGCTATTGCTCTTGTTCAGACTTTTTACAGTATACTTTACCCATTCAAACCAGGCATTTGCATCCCCGTACCCAGTTTCTATTTCGATGGTCTGTTTCAATTTCTTTACCTCTATAATTTTTACTACTTTAGGGTCATCGGAAGGAGTGAAAGGTTGTACCTTATTATCCAGTAGTTCTACCAGTTTTCCCTGTCCTACACTAATTTGAAAACAACAGCCTGAGAAACCCTTCCCATTTGCTTTCATTTTTATTCCAAATGTTTCATCTAATTGTATCTCATAGGTGCCTCCCCAGAATTGCTTCGTGCCATGTGGTTTTCTTTATCGTTAAGTATATTGGGTTACACTTTTTATCGGGACAATCGCGAGCTGGTCGGAAGGGGGCCCGGTGTATTGTGACGAGACCATTATACCAAGTACCATCCCCATAGGACTTAAGATGTATCTCTGAGCTGCGGTACTGTCTCTGATTATCTACATCCTCACAATTTACTAAGCTGCATACATCAGCGTCTATTACTTGTGGATTATCAGACTCAGGAACCATTAATAACACGTACGAAAATGATATTTGACAAAATCCCGATACTAAGAGGGCTAGCATCATAACTCTAAACATCACCAGCATTCTAAAAAAACGTGCTGAAACACAAAAAGACTTAATATACAATCCTACAGAAATAATCCCGCGCTCGCGTCGCCACTGTATAATCGGTTCCTCAAAGTCTCTTTAGCCTGAGTTTCAGTGGTTCTTGCATTGATTCGGCTGTCCAGATTTCTTCCTCAACTGGAGATTCCACTGGCCCTTTGATCTGAGTGTAGTGAGTCCAGCCTTTTTCTGCCATTCTTATTGCCGTTTTGGTGGTCAAAAGAGCCTGAAACGGTCCTTCCCAGTCCGGTTGCATTTTAGTCCCTGTCCATGATTTTACTAAGACGCAATCTCCCGGTCGAATCGGATGAACAGCGAATTCAAGAAATGGAGTCTGTGCCAATAAAGCCTGTTTCCTGAGGAAAGACAAAGAGGGGGACAAGCCCAGCATATACTTCTTTAAGAACAAATCTTTAGTTTCTGGGATTGGCAATGGCCAGAGATAGGAACTTCCCGAGGACCTGGGACAGTAGGTATTAGGGAATAAACCTCCGCTTCCTGTGGATTCAGAGCTGCTTCTTTCATTACCACATCAGCCAGTAATGTAGCTTTCCATTCTTTAATTAACAATGAATTAATGCAGTCATGTTTTAAATTAACCATGAATCAATATGACAGGTCACTGAGACTGCGTGAAGGGATCCTGCCAATTAATATTGATTCAGGCTAGCACAATCAATTTATTATAAATATTAATTATTAATTATATATTATATAAATATAAAAATCATTATCTATAATTCAGGGTGGAAACACAACAAATGACCAAAACATTTTTAAAACTGTAATTGCGCAGTTCTATTTGTTTACCAGTCACTTGTGCTTTCTCATTCTGTTTCTGTAATTGTTTTGCTCGAGCACATTCATTTTTAAGGATCTCAACAGATTCCATAGCACCATTTGCAGTTACTTCAGTCCCAATTTGGTGGCAGTATTTTGTCATGAGCGCAAAACTGATTCGTCATGCCTCTCATCACAAAACTATCACCATAATCCAATTAACTCTTTCGTTCCCCCTGCCTTCGGCTTAAATTTTAAGGATGACCTTGCTGCCCCTGTATCGACGAGGAAAACTACGTCCTCTTTATAAAGTCCCACCTTTAAATTTATCAAGGGTTCCTGGTGGGTCCCCGGGGGCAGGAACTCCTGACACCTCTATTTTTCATCAAGGTTCATAAACGGTACTGTATTTACTTCCTTTTTCAAATCTGGACACTCTCTCTTAAAGTGACCCGGCCTTTCACAGTAATAACATCCCACCTGTGGGGATTTCCACTCCGATCCTTGTTCCTGTCCACCAGACCCCTTAACATCTCCTCCCTGACCATTCCAGTTTCTTTCTCCTTTAGTTTTGTCCTTTTCTTTATTATCTCATCAACCGTGGTTTATCATTATTTTTGCCTTTTGTTTCCACTTCTCATGTTACGTTGCCAGATCAATTGCTGCCCCGATTTAACCAACCGAACAGCCTTAGGGCCACCTAATGGCCGTTCTTCATCACCCAATGTTTTATTTAGACCTTGAGAAATTTTTTTTTAAGAAATTTTGCAATATTTCTTACTCCCCATAACTTCAAATACCAATTCATCAATTCATGCTTGACTAACTTTAAAGCCTGTTCCTAACTTGTAAATATATTTATATTTACAATATAATGGTGTACAATATAACAATATATTTATATTTACAATATAATATGATGTAATGGTGTTACAGTTGAATAAAGGTAATTATGAGGGCATGAGAGAGGAACTGACTAAAATAGACTGGAAGCAGAGGCTAACCGGGAAGAAAGTAGAGCAAAAATGGCAGGAGTTTGTAGGTATAATTGAGGACACTGTACAGAGGTTCATTCCCAAGAAAAGAAAGATTAACCGGGGAGGGATTAGACAACCTTGGCTGACAAAGGAAGTCAGGGAATGTATTAAAGAAAAAGAGATCCTATAAAGTGGCTAAGAACAGTGGGAAATCAGAAGATTGGGAAGGATACAAAAGCAAACAGAGGATAACAAAGAGTGTAATAAGAAATGAGAGGATCAAATATGAAGGTAGGCTAGCCAGTAATATTAGAAATAATAGTAAAAGTTTCTTTCAGTACATATGAAACAAACGACAGGCAAATGTCGACATTGGGCCACTTCAAACTGATGCAGGAAGCCTAGTGATGGGAGATAAGGAAATAGCAGGAGAACTTAACAAGTACTTTGCGTCAGTTTTCACAGTGGAAGACATGAGTAATATCCCAAAAATTAAAGGGTGTCACGGGGCTGAGTTGAGTATGGTTGCCATTACGAAAGAGATAGTGCTAGAAAAGTTAAAAAGTCTTAAAATTGATAAATCTCCTGGCCCCGATGGGATACACCCTAGAGTTCTGAGAGAGGTGGCTGAGGAAATAGCAGAAGCATTGGTTGAGATCTTTCAAGAGTCACTGGAGTCAGGAAAGGTCCCGGATGATTGGAAGATGGCTGTTGTAACCCCCTTGTTCAAGAAAGGATCAAGGCAAAAGATGGAAAATTATAGGCCAATCAGCTTAACCTCGGTTGTTGGTAAAATTCTAGAATCCATCATTAAGGATGAGGTTTCTAAATTCTTGGAAGAGCAGAGTCTGATTAGAACAAGTCAACATGAATTTAGTAAAGGGAGGTCATGCCTGACAAACCTGTTAGAATT
>NC_057744.1:26802974-26810221 GCF_004010195.1 Chiloscyllium plagiosum | reverse complement strand
TGATTAAGAAAGCGAATGCAGTGTTGTCTCTTATCTCAAGAGGGTTGGAATATAAAAGCAGAGATGTACTACTAAGACTTTGTAAAGCTCTGGTTAGGCCCCATTTGGAGTACTGTGTCCAGTTTTGGTCCCCACACCTCAGGAAGGACATACTGGCACTGGAACGTGTCCAGCGGAGATTTACACGGATGATCCCTGGAATGACAGGTCTAACATATGAGGAATGGCTGAGGATACTGGGATTGTATTCTTTGGAGTTTAGAAGATTAAGGGGAGATTGAATATAGACGTACAAAATAATACATGGCTTGGCAAAGGTGGATGCTAGGAAATTGTTTCCGTTAAACGAGGAGACTAGGACCCGTGGACACAGCCTTAGAATTAGAGGGGGTCATTTCAGAACAGAAATGCGGAGACATTTCTTCAGCCAGAGAGTGGTGGGCATGTGGAATTCATTGCCACGGAGTGCAGTGGAAGCCGGGACGCTAAATGTCTTCAAGGCCGAGATTGATAGATTCTTGTTGTCTAGAGGAATTAAGGGCTACGGGGAGAACGCTGGTAAGTGGAGCTGAAATGCGCATCAGCCATGATTGAATGGCAGAGTGGACTCGATGGGCCGAATGGCCTTACTTCCACTCCTATGTCTTATGGTCTTATGGTCTTATGGTCTTATATATTTACATTCATTTATTCAGTATTCAATATTTAAAATGTAAAATGCATACAGTTCACAACTTTGAAACCCACTATAATTACCCAGTTTTAGTCCCTTAATTTAAATCCAAAGTTAGTTTTCTTAAGTAGTCCTGACCAATCATTGCTCAATTACAATGCTATAGGTCGTAAAATAATAGGAGCTGCCTTAAAAGAATTTGTCTATGCAAGTTAAAAGAAAATTCTAATGCATGAACAATGGCCGAATCCAAGGTCACAGATATTAACCATAGGATTTTGTTTTTACTACAATCTAATGTTGAACTGAAACTTCAACTGTCCTCCATAAGTCGTTTTTATGTAAGGATAAAAGAGATTAGTTAGAAACTGATAATAAGGCAGTCATGACCTGTAAAAAGAACAGGAGTTATCTTTTTTTTTCATAATCACTATAGAATCCTTAACCTTAAAAGAAATCATGTTAAGTTTCCATAATAAAAATCAGATTCAAAACAGTCCTGGAACTCAAGCTCCAGGGAATAAAGTGCAAATATTCAATCACCAACAAACAAATGTGGATTCAAATCAAATCACAAAGGGTTAAACTTTCTACCAGCTGTACAGCTCTTTTCATTCTCTCTCTCTCTCACACACCATATCTCACAGACACTTCCTGAGCTTCCTGCAACAACACCTCTGGGTGTTCCTTGCTTCAGCCCTCTATCTTTTGAATATTTTTCTGGATGTCTGGCCATGATTTAATTACAAAGTGTACCCTCAGTAGCCCTTCAGCCACCATCCCTTCTGACTTGAAGCATAAACTGATTCCTCCTGACTGTAAGGCTGCTTTTCATTGACATATAAATTCAAATATTTATAAACCCAGTCTTCGTCCGACCTATACTTTGGCCAGAAGACGGCGGGACGAAGAATGGATTCCTTAGTCCATACAAAGCAACAATATTTAATCATCTTTTTCCCTTGTACAAGTTTTATTTTTCCAATTCCATAACATCCTACCCAACAGACTTTCTGGAGGTATGTTGTAAGGGACCCCGCCTCCATTTCCATTGCCTTTTTCTTCTTTTGTTCTCCCGGAGACTTTTTCCTCACCCACAGCACAATCCATATTGAGTTCCTTCATTAGTCCCTTATTGACTACTAAAACTCAATTCCGGCCACCAAGGCAGTACTTAAAAGTCAATTTTCTTACCCTGGTCTGTGCACAGAGTTGCCTGGCCCCTTTTTGCCGTATTTTCTATCGACCTCCTTTCACTGTCTGATTCAGATGTCTCTCTTGTGGGATTCATACCAGTTGCCCAAGGGAGCGGACCATACCGGGACATGAGACTGCTCTTCAATTGGAAACGGGACGCATCTTCCCAGTGTCCAGGGCCAGCCACTCCCCCCGACGATGGAAGAACATCCCGGACGAGCCCCCAATTGTGAGAAACAAAGCTCACTCACTTCAATAATTTCAGTCCGAGACTAGATGTGAATCAGTAGTGTCATTTATTTTACTCTTACAAGAGGGTGTGGTGTCCACTGTCCACAAGGCAGAACACACACACACTGAATTCAACTAACACACGATATTTATGTAATTTGGTTCCTATTTTTTTATCCCATTGCTCCTCCCCGTTTACATCTTCCACTTCTCTAAGACCGGCAGCCATTACTCCTGTTTATCTCTTGCCTTATCCGGCCTTGTCTGTGACAAAATGCTTATTCTGGCCTCACAAGGCCGTTTGACCACGTCCTGCTGTGGCCCATTGTTAGGTATATCCTTTCTTCACCATTATCTACTCCCTCCATCTGTGCTTTCCCCAACCATACTGATCCTTATGACCTCTTAATTGGGGTTTGTTCCTGTGTTTCTGCAAAAGTGGGAAACAGATGCTTATAACTACTGCTTGTACAAGCATATCTGGCTTAACCTATATCCTCACAGCACCTTATCTATTTGTCAGTAACATCTACCATTGGTTTGCAGTCACGTTTCATTCTTGCATACAATTTTAGCTAATACAAAAACAATTACGTATTTCCTCCATATAGTTTGCATTCTTGTTGACTCAGCTCTTAGTTGAAACAATTACACACTGGTGTGAGTTCATTTACCTTGCACAGTAATTATAATTGTAGAAGTAACACTACTTTACCTATATCCCACTGAATGAACACGAGAAGCCACAATGGGATCCCTTAACGTGTTTGCCGCCCCCCACATACTACTCCCCAGAACGAGCCTACAGCTCCCAAAGTAGAACCGAGTCCAGACACAGAAGGGGAATGGACTCTGAACTAAAAGATGCAGAACCTGGGGGGCTCAGAATTACTTGAGCCACCACACGTAAAGGAGGGGCAGAGATAATGGAAAATGTAAAATTATGTCCCTTACGAGAGGTTCCAATTGGGGAAGGTAAAATCAGATATGTAAACGCTCCCTTAACTAGCAGTGAAGTTAGGGTCTTTAAAAAGGAAATGAAAAGTTTAATAGAGGATCCGGTTGGACTAGCCGAACAATTAGATCAATTCTAGGGCCTAACTTATATACCTAGGGAGAACTGATGGTAATTTTAGGAACGTTATTTTCAGGGGAAGAACGAGGTATAATTAGGAGAGCGGCTTTACAGGAATGGCAAAAGAAGCACCCAGTTGGGGAAGAAGCGGCCCCAGCAGAGCAGAAATTTCCAAATGTTGACCCTCATTGGGAAAATAATGACAGAGAAGATAGGGAGTCAATGCGGGATCTACGAGAAATGGTAATATTAGGAATTAACTAAATCATGACCGGACATACAAAAGAAATTACAGAAATTCGATGGATGGAGTGAAAGACAGATGGAAGAGCTGTTATGTGAGGCACAGAAAGTGTATTTGAAAAGGGAAGACGAGAAGCAGAAACAGAAAGCCAAAATGATGGTGGAGGCAGTAGAAGAAATAACAAAAAGGAGTATGGGATCAGGGGATAACAGGAAGGATAGGGGAGGACACGAAAGACAAGGGTCAGATACCCGGGAAAGGAGGCAACAGGCAGGGTGTTACCATTGTGGGAAAGTGGGGCATTTTAAACGGGAATGGCCAGAATTAGCACGAGAAAGGGAAGCCGTTTCCCTAATGACTTTAGATGAAGATTAGGGGAGTCAGGGGCTCCTTCCTCCTGAGACCCACCGGGAACCCTTGATAAATTTAAAGGTGGGACCTGAAGGGGAGGAGGCTGTATTTTTGGTGGACACAGGAGCGGCATGGTCATCCCTAAGTTTTAGACCTACCGGTGTTAAATTGACTAACAAGAATCTCAGGGTTTCTGGAGTAAAAGGCAAGGAATTCTTGGTGACTATTTTTGAGCTAACCATAATTAGAGGAGATGATGAGGAAGAGACAGGACAATTACCAACTGTAGAGTTCAATGATAAGTTTTTAAAGAACTATGTTGTGGTACTTGGCTCTTCTTTGTCTGTCCTTAGGAAGAAGGGTCTGTTGACCCAGACACCTCCACTTGAGTTCGCAGTACATCGGATACCACTGGGTGATTGGGTCCTGATCAAAACCTGGAAAGATACCAAACTGCACCCAAGCTGGGAGGGACCGTTCCTAACCCTCCTGACTACTGAAACAGGTTGGAGTCCGAACTGCTGAAACAGGTTGGAGTCATCACACTCATGTTAAGGTCCCAGTGGATGGTCCTTCGCCTCCAGCAGAGTGGCAAGCACATCCTACAGATCACCCCCTGAAAATCAAGCTGAGCAAAAAGAATGGACTGAGATAACAGACTATTAAGTATTGGCTAAAAAATCTGTATCCCAAAACAATTGTAAGTGTTGCATGGACTCACTCCTCCCTGGTATTTAAAGGGTTAGGGAATAGACAGATAGGTTGTGAGCTGAAATGAATGGTCAGCTTTATGTTGTCACGATAATATTGGTGCTAGCTGCCAAGGGGGTTGGGAAAAATCATTTTACCACTTTCTGTCAGAATTATGCTAAACTAAAGGGGCATACCGACTGTTGGGTATGTGCGGAGATCCCACACCATGGGGAATCTGGAATTCCTCTCACGGTAATACCACTTACCAAAGAAGAAGTGTATGACGTACAACAATTTGACTCGGGCTCAAATGATACAACTTGGAGATTTGAAAGGGGTAATTATAACTTTGCAGGATGGTTCCCTTGACCAACCCTGAAAACTCTGGGGTGCTATCGATGGCCTTAGAGTTTCCCCACTGAAAGGAGCAGTAAATACCACTTGTTTCTGCCATTCTGATTAAGAATATCATCTTGTGTCTGCACCAGCCAAGCCACTGCCACGACCTTTCCCCGAATATTGAATGGGACATATTAGGTGTGTGGCTTAAAGGCCTACCCATTTATCCCCAGCGAGAAGTATGTTTGGAGTGGCGGATGTAACGGGAATGGTTGCTGGGACCATCCAGTTCAGACACTACCTCAAAACCAGAAAGGTTGGAGTGGCTGCTGCTACCTTGCCTATATAATTCCCCACTTGAGGCTGTTAAAGAGAGCCCCAAAAATACCTTGGAATAAACAGGGAGGAAGGTGTGTAACCTGGAAAGTAACCGAAGGCGATCGCCTCCTCTGGACTTTGATACCTATGTATGGGACCGCTCGAGCAGGAGTTGAAATACAAAAGTTGGCAGCTTCCCTGGAAGAGTTGGCCAACCATACTGCTGATGCGTTGGCCGAAACCCAATCCCAAGTAGCAGCCATAATGACCGAAATGATTGCCACTAGGCTAACGACTCTTCAGAACAGAATGGCTCTAGACTATATTCTGGCAGAGAAAGGTGGTACCTGTGCACTAACTGGGGAAGGTGGTTAGTCAATCTGGCTATCTATGGATTATTGATATTAGTGGGTCTGGTAGTAGGGTTTAATGTCCTAAAATGGGTAATGAGCCGACTGATGACATCCCTTGGGGAAGGAACCCAAATACATCATCAGATGCTTTTATACCGTGTATAAGATTGTGAACCTCATCGCCAAAAGGCGTAAGAGGGCAGAACATTAGAAAATGAATTAAAAGAGACTTAATAAGTGCAGAAACAACAGTTAGAGAAAAACCCCCCTCTCCCTTTCCTAGTTTTAAGCTAGGAAATAACTTTGAAGTGTTGTAGTTGACCACAAAAAGAAGCAGCAAGGGCATTTCACAACAAAGCTTATAGTATGATGAGGGAAACTGGATAAAAGAACATGCTGTGACAAACAAGGAACAAAGAATGTAGACAAGGACAGCAGGATGGCCAGATAAGAAAATAACGAACAAGTGTGGTAATCGGCTTATGATAGGATGGAAAAGGGAGGCGTGATTCCGCAACTTGTAAACTGAATAAGAAAGCTAATATGCTCTGTTTTGGCGCACATTTCTGATTGTTTGCAGAAGCGTCCGGTCCTTGCAAGGCTGTAATAAATTGTTCTTGTTCCAAGGCTTTGTCTCAGGCTGATTGATTGCAGAAGCGTCCGGTACTTGCAAGGCTGTAATAAATTGTTCTTGTTTCCGAGGCTTTGTCTCAGGCTGATTTATGAATGAGTTATGTTCTTCACATAAATGCATAAGTTTACAGGAGCTCCATTTTGAAGTATGCAAGATGAGTCAAAGGGTCATGTGTCACAGTGGTAGTGCCTCTACCTCTGGGCCAGAAGATCTGGGCTCAACTCTCGCATACCCCAAAAGTGTGTTACAACATGATCAAATGGTTTGATTGAATGTGACCAGTGTGTGTCATTCACCAGTTTTACTGGATTTTTGCTTCTGGGTTGATATTTGGATGCCCTTCCCAAGAATTTTAATGTTGACCTTGACCCCATTCTGTAACTCCAACAATTGGAGCATTACAAAATTCTCCATAGTGATTGGTGCCTGGCCTACTGGAAGCTGTCATGAACAAATTATCCTTTAATTTTTTCCATCATGTGCATCCAGTTGCACTGAAGGAGAAATCAAATGATCAAACAATCACTTGACCTGCAGTTCTGCTCCACTCATCAAAGATTTATTATTTTATACCAGAAGAGAGCAAGCTGTTGAGAAGTCCAGAGAACCTCTTCATTGTACAGAAGCAAACACACATTAAGTCTACCTTGGCTGTCACAAACTAATCACATCAATAATTGATTGCATACACATCCAATCCTCCCACTTCCTCCAAACCAAAGGAGTACCCATGGGCACCCACACGGGCCCCAGCTATGCCTGCCTCTTCGTCGGATATGTGGAACAGTCTATCTTCCGCAACTGGACTGGCACCACCCCTCACCTTTTCCTCCGCTACATCGATGACTGTATCGGCACTACCTCGTGCTCCCACGAGGAGGTTGAGCAGTTCATCCACTTTACTAACACCTTCCACCCCGACCTCAAATTTACCTGGACCATCTCAGACTCCTCCTTCCCCTTCCTAGACCTCTCCATTTCTATTTCGGGCGACCGACTCAACACGGACATTCACTATAAATGGACCGACTCCCACAGCTACCTAGATTACACCTCCTCCCACCCTGCCCCCTGTAAAAACACCATCCCATATTCCCAATTCCTTCGCCTCCGCCGCATCTACTCCCAGGAGGACCAAT
>NC_057744.1:26743093-26802202 GCF_004010195.1 Chiloscyllium plagiosum | reverse complement strand
TCCCCCCTACCTTTTATCTTAGCCTGCTTGGCACACCCTCCTCATTCCTGAAGAAGGGCTTATGCCCGAAACATCGATTCTCCTGCTCCTTGGATGCTGCCTGACCTGCTGCGCTTTTCCAGCCACACATTTTTCAGCTGCATACACATCCAACTAGGTTAATTATTTGACTGTGTGATCAGTCCATGAGAAGCTTTAGATCATCCCATAATCTCATGATGTTCACCAGACCCTCTTAACAATTATCCTTGGGCCTTCACAATACACTTATTCAACTACATTGCAGTGCTCACTGTTGATAGGAGGGGCCCTCTTTTATCTGCCTGACATCGAACATCCATAGGAATGGAGTTAACTCTCACAATGATTCTATACTAAAAAATTCCATTTTGATATGTGACATGTGGCTACACTTTGTTATATTACTTTGCTATACAACACAATACATGGCTACCATTTGCTACATCACACAGTATGTTACCAGACGTAACTCCAGTTGCCATGTTGCCCCCACAGTGCCAAACCTAATGGCATCATATTTGCAACCAATATTTTCATTTTCTTTAAGACTTAGTTGATGACTTTGTTGTACCAAATAACATTGCAATTATCATTATTTTTGGCACATTTATGGGGTCAGGACTTATTCTTATTGCAATCTCCTTAGTATTGACATATTGCACATGCTGCCAGACATTCAGTGTGTTCACATTTTGCTAAATGCTCTGTATTGATTTTTCAGGGTGAGATTTTACTGCCCTTGGTTGACATCCAGTTAAGAGCATGTCCTGGATGTATATAAACAATTCTTTCCACTGCAATATGGCCATCTGCTTTTCGTGCTTAAAACCATTTATTTCAGTTAAAGTGACTTCATGGGGATCAATGCCCCATTTTCTCGCATGTCCTTATTACCAAACTTGCTGGAGTGGGTAAAACGGATTAAAGGATAATGTCTCACTCACTGTAGCCAGCTCATAAACAATTTGACACTCTCTCTTTCTCCAACATTTCTGAAGTATGTGCAGTCATGTATGCACTCTCCAAGGTCAGAACAACTTTGCAGCATGGCTGTACTATATAACGATTGCAGCAGTAAAGCCAGTCAGTCAGCCCAAGTGGTCTCTGCTGGCAGTTCTGCCCCATGTGAGGTTTGGATAATGTAGAAAGGAAGGAGGCAGTCAGTGTTAATGACTGCCACACATTTACATTCTGAACAAATGGTTTGCAGGATGAAAGCTGGAGATGGTCATCTTTTCACCAGTCCTCTTTTTTTATCCAGTTTTATGGTCCAGCAGGAAGACATTCCATTCACAGATGGGCAATGTGCAGGGTATAAACCCTATGTCTTGACCCCAATATCTCACTTCATGTTAATGATGCTGATCTGTGAAGCTGGGGCAGCCAGCGGCCTGGAGTGGGGGCAGCAGTCAGTGCGCCCGGAGCAAAGATGGCTACTAGTTAGGAACCAGTGTAGCCCAGTCAGACTACGTGGAAGCCTTTATAGAAATACCGTGATGTCTATCTTTTTTGGCTTTATTTCTTACTGTCCCGACATATACTATGTATATCTGTAATGTAGTGTAACTTTTCTCCGTTATTTTCTCCATTTTACGTGCCTAAGATTTCTATCGAGGTACTTTGTACCTAAGATGGTGTCATGTGTTGGCAATATGGTTCACTTTTCACTGCACTCTGGTTTTTTTGTAAGTTGAGTACACATGACAATAAATCAAATTCTTATTCTAATTCTTTTAACAATGTATGATAGCACGTACACTTGCTTATGTGAAATTCTTCCATCTTAATGTGATCCTCATATTCCAGACAAAATGCTTGGTCGTTGAGAGAAAGCATTTTTTAAAAAGCGCCACTGTCCTGAAACCTGCACTTTACTGCAAAATACATTCACCCTCCATTTGATTTTGGAATAATTTTGTACTGGCTGCAATGAACTGGAATTTGAACCACTTCCTCACAGTCACATCACCATCAGATCACCTGAGAGAACAGGTTATCTGTGGACTAAATACTATAGGTATGATGTCAACACCAGATCAGACATGATTTACACGATGAGAAATCCACACACTGATATGTAAAGATTTTGGAATTTGTTGTCAGCTTACTACTTAGCATCGTGAACTAGCTGTCTGATTAAGAAACTGCTCAATTCTCAGTGTCATTGATTTAAGAAGATTCAAATAACATATGATATCAATAAAGGGTGACTGGTTTTCAATGCTAGCTTTATATCCAAGGTCAGAAGTCACATGACACCAGGTTATAGTCCAACAGATTTATTTAAAATCACAAGCATTTGGAGTGCTACACCTTCAACTTCAAATGACTAAGGAGCAGAAAACTTGCAATTTTAAATACATCTGTCGGACGATAACCTGGTGTCATGTGACTTTTGACCTTGTCCACCCCAGTCCAATACCAGCATCTCGACATTACAGTTTTATATCCAGGCAGCGAGTTGAACATTTACTCCAGTGTATATTAAAATCCTGCAAAACACAAGTTTATCCCAATAAAATTTCTTTCTCTCATGCCTTGGTATGTTTCAGAGACATCATCCTTTGATTATTAGAGTTCCTGCACAAAGATTAATAGTGGGTTGTCATAACTGGGAGTTCCTTACTCATTGCCACATTGTTGCACCAATTTTCCATGTTCCTATCAGCTCAGAATATTATGATGTTGATCCTTGCTCAGCATCGAAGCTCTATCATTTGATCTAAAAGTCAGAATGCAAAATTTACATGCATATGTCAATAGTTAATATTAACTTTTAATTGTTGCTTATTTTCCCTTCCTATAGTCCCTCTCTCCCAACATCTTGCAGGTTACAATTGAACAGAAATTGAACTGGAACAGTTACATTGATACTGTGCATACAAGAGTGGCTCAAAGGTGAGGAATTCTGTGAGTTAGTGAAGTGTAACAGTTGAAGTTCTGCAACTATCACACTGTGAATTCTTTGTTCGCTCCTGTAATGTAGATGTAAGGTGTCGGTCATATAGTCAAGAAAATTACAATTAATTTTTAATAGCTTTTGTGCCTGGGCTCAACCTAAACAATTTGGATGTGCAGTAGCATGTTTCCTAAGCGGCATGGTGACTCAGTGGTTAGCACTGCTACCTCACTGCGCCAGGCACCCGAATTCGATTCCCGCCTCAGGCGATCGACTGTGTGGAGTTTGCACATCCTCCCCCGTGTCTGCGTGGGTTTCCTTCAGGTGCTCTGGTTTCCTCCCACAATCCAAAGATGTCCCGGTTAGGTGAATTGGCCAAGCTAAATTGCCCATAGTGTTTGTCAGGGGTAAATATGGGTTGGGGGATTAGGTCTGGGTGGGTTGCTCTTCGGAGGGTCAGTGTGCACTTGTTGGGCCGAAGAGTCTATTTCCATACTGTAGGGAATCAAATCTAAGTGTGTTGTAATGATGGAGGATGGAACTGAGGAGATGAAGATGGAGAGCTTCACACAGAAACATAGAAAATAGTGCAGGAGTAGGCCATTCAGCCCTTTGAGCCTGCTCCACCATTCAATATGATCATGGTTGATCTTGCAATCTCAGTATCCCATTCTTGCCCTCTCCCCATATCCCTTTAGCCATAAGGACCATGTTCAGCTCCCTCTTGAATGTATCTAATGACCTGACCCCAACATGCTTCCTGTGGGACAGAATTCCACAAGTTCACAATTGAGTGAATAAATTCTTCTTCATCTCAGTCCTAAATGGCACACCCCTTATTCTTAGAATGTGCCCCTAGTTCCGGACTTACCCAACATTGGGAACATTCTTCCAGTATATAGCCTGTTCAGTCCCGTCAGGATTTTCTATGTTTCTATGAGATGCACCCACCTCCCCCAATTTCTCCTAAATTCCAGCAAGTACAATCCTGGTTGATTGCGTCTTTCTTAATATGTCAGTCCTACTGATACGAGAATCAGCCTGGTGAACATTCACTGGACTCCCTCGCTAGTAAGAATGTCCTTCCTCAGACTAGGAGACCAAAACTGCACACAATACTCAAGGTGTGACGTTACCAAGTCCCTGTATAACTGCAGCAAGACATCCTTACTCCTATATTCAAATCCTCTCATTATGAAGGCCAGCATGCCATTAGCTTTCCTCACTGCCTGCACTTGCAAGCAACCTTCAGTGATTGTTTCATCATGACACCCAGGCTCATTGCACCTCACCTTTTCCTAAACTGCTGCCATTGAGATAATAATCTGCCTTTCTTATTTTGCGACCAAAGTGAATAACATCACATTTATCCACATTACAGAACAACCTCGATTATCCAAACAAGATGGGTGGGAGTATAACTGTATGTTCAGATAACTGATTGTTTGGAATTGCGATTGTTCGGATAACTGATCTCATCATAAACAAAGGAAGCTAAACTGAACATAAAATGTGAACTGGATTAGACTCTTGTTCTGCTTCACCGTTCATGGAAACTGGCAACCTTTTCTTGTAACATTGGGCCAGATACGGGAATTCCCTCTTCACGCTGCTGTGAAAACCACAAAAGATACAGCTTGGTCAAGTTGTTTATCTTACACTGGCTTCATGGATTTTCTTTTTAATGCATATGAAGTGTCACTCTCATTGATAAATTTCTCAATTGCCGGTCTTGCTTTCTTGATGTTGGACACTGTTGCTTTTCAAATGTTGTTCTTTTGTGCAGTCTTTGATGCCTTTTCACCAGGATCCAGATGCTGTAAAATCTCACTTTTCTGT
This sequence comes from Chiloscyllium plagiosum, assembly GCF_004010195.1. Lineage (NCBI taxonomy): Eukaryota > Metazoa > Chordata > Chondrichthyes > Orectolobiformes > Hemiscylliidae > Chiloscyllium > Chiloscyllium plagiosum. Next base: position 26,797,443 of record NC_057744.1, on the reverse strand, counting down.
TCAATTGTCAATGCTGTTTGCTTTCCCTTCACAGTCATGATAATAGCAACAAACTTGTCCACTTTTAACAGATACGTACTCAGAGCAAGGACGTAGAGTAAACGTAGACACCACTGATTTTGCCATGTTTTTAAATCTTTCATCATGTCAGTCATTTCTATGTGCTAAAATTATTTTAACACTGTTTAAAGTGACCGACTGAGATCAAATAAAGAACTATAAACAAAAGACACGATCATCGCACTAGTGTCGGTAACACCACTTTGATGTAATGTTTTCATATGTTCTTCAGTACAGATAATCTGAATTTACTCTCAATCATTGTAAACAAAAGGCGCTATCATTGCACCAGTGTCAGTAACACCTCTTTGATGTAACATTATATGGGACTTTGAGATCTTGTTTGGATAATCTGAAATTTGGATAACTGATATTCGGATAACCGAGGTTGATCTGCATACTGCATTTGCCGAGTTTTTGGACTGTCAGCCTGTCTGTCCAAGTCACACTGCAACCTCTTAGCATCCTCCTCACAGTACACACAGCTTAATGTCATATCATGGCATATGACCCAACACTGTGTAAAGACCCCAGGAGCATGTCCCTTTAAAGATAACCACCTACCTGCTTGGAGATCCAACACCTACCCCAATTTTTTCAAAGAAAATAAATTCTTAAGAGACATACAATTGTGTACACAGGCACCTGTTGTCAATCCAATAATTCTTCAGACATGTTAAAAACAATTCAACAAGATTAAGAATTGAAACTTTGATCTAACATTCTGGAGATTTGTCCTGATCTGGTGACCGTAAGCCCATCTGGAGAGTATGTTATTACTGGTGGCGCTGGGCAGACAGCTTGATTATTTTACAACTAGTTCCTGTCAGTCAGCATCATCAAACAATTGTTAATGTTGAAGTTTTCCTCCTCACTCTATGTGCGTGATTGGTGGATTGTATATTGGACTGAGCTGGCTTCTGTTAGTTTGCAATGTAACGCAATAATAAGTATCAATTTCATAAGATCTGCACTGATTGCTTATATTAGACTCCAGCATCTGCAGACCTCACTTTCTCCTCAAAGATTTCAACCTACTGCGCTCCAGCATCTGCAGACCTCACTTTCTCCTGCTTATGTTAGACACATGGCTATTATGTAGGTATTTATGACTGGATTTCTGAAGCTCTTATTTGATCTGGGACATGTCATGGGAGTTTTTTTTAACCTGCTTGCTGGTGGTGTATCTGTATATGTTTCATTCTCTTCTCTCTTAATAGAGGAAAGTTCTGTGGTTCTTTACTTCTTATCACTGTGAGTGTGGTTGAAATCTTGTGAACAGTTGTGATGCTGAGACCTATATGTAATGGGAGTCTAACAAGTGCTGAACCATTGGTAATAAGGTAGAGGTCACTTTGTGACCCAAACTGAACTTGCACACTGTGAGACAGTCTTTTCAGGGTTTTACCATAGCGTGTCACTTACATAGAACATAGAAGAATACAGCGCAGTACAGGCCCTTCGGCCCTCGATGTTGCGCCGATCCAAGCCCACCTAACCTACACTAGCCCACTATCCTCCATATGCCTATCCAATGCCCGCTTAAATGCCCATAATGAGGGAGAGTCCACCACTGCTACTGGCAGGGCATTCCATGAACTTGTTAGTTAACAGATCTTTTAGGAAGTATGGTGGTAATATGTTGCCACAAACTCCTGTATCAGTTTTGGCTTTCAGGGTATGTGGATCTGCCTTTTGTGGATATAAGTTGCTGTTGGTCATAATTCATGTTGCACCATTGATGTGATGCATGACATTGACAATAAGAAAGGATTGGTCATCTGCCAGAGGCTTCTTTCCAGTGTGTTGCATGTTTGTGTACATTTAGATGTCTTTCTGGCTGCACGTGTTGTGGTGCCATCTTGTTGGTCACCACGGTCTTGTTCCAGGGTCTGGTCTGGCTTCTTGAAACCAAATTTTCAGAACATGCCTTCCCTGTATCTTGTTGGTGCTACATGCGTCATGCTGGACAACTGCATCTTTGACAGACTATGCTTATTTGGTGCATTTTAAATTTATTTTACTTTTGTATTTCAGGGCTGTGCTTTCCTTGTAAAATCATGCTGAGTTGAGGACACTGCCTTTAAGAGGGAAAGGCCTGTAGTGGCAGGTTTCAGCAACTAGGGGGCATTATTTCAAAATAGGGAACAATGATGTTGCATTAAATTTGGCATCAAATTTAAATAAAAGAAAATGGTGGACTTAATTGTCCACTGAACAGACGCAAGTTTTTCTAAGAATCGCGTTTTAGTGTTTGAAATAACATTTTTCCCCAAACATAAGGGCTGTACAATTAAACCAGCAGTGTGGTTTGACTGTTAATCTTAATTTGAAGTCTATAAAATGCCTTTTAGCTGACAATTTAACTTTCTAAGCTTATAAGAAACCTTTTGATTGCTTTCCCCAATATTTTATGTTGGGAAACGTGCTAAAAGATTTTAAAAAGCATTTTGTTAAGTATATACAGGGCTTTTAGTTTTTTAAGTATTGAATTTTAATTGGATTTTAATTGGCCTTCTGATTCTTTAAGTTGGAGATCTATACTCATGCAAAATTGTAGTAGGTCATCCAGAGCTGTCTTCAGTAAGAATTATTTTATGAGCAGCTCTTATTGCTCATGCCATGATGTGGTCATGAGGTGTGATAGCTGAAGATCTGCAACCACTTGTTGTGATACTTGTGTTAGCTTCAATACATAATTACAAGATGGGGTTCATAAAATGAATAATTAATGATATTTTATTACACCTCCTGTTATTTACATACCTATACCACATGCATTTCTGGGTTTCAGCTAAGAAATTACAATAAACTGCAGCATGTTGCCTTCAGTATGTCATGCTACAAGAATACAGATTTCTATAAGATGGAGACTGAGAGATTTATACCATTGGGTCTTCACCATGATATGGTGATGATGTCATGAGCATGTCCCTTTTAAAGGTGTGTTGCCCACTTGTTGTGAAACATAACTGAAGAATACTCACCACTTGTATCTTGTGCAAGGATGGCATGTTGGGTCAGTGGTTAGCAATACTGCCTCAGCATGCCAGGGACCTGGGTTCAATTCCAGCTTTGGGTGATGGTTTGGAGTTTGTATATTCTCCCTACATCTGTGTGGGTTTCCACTGGGCTGCTTTAGTTTCTTCGCATGGTCCATAGATGAGCAGGTTTGGTGGATTGGATATGCTTAATTGCTCTGTTGTGTGTAGGGATGTGCAGAATACCTATGGTAAAATGTGGGATTGCAGGGATAGGGTTGGGACTGAGTCTGAGTGGAATGTCATTACAAGGTTGATATAAGATCTGCTGGGCCGAATTGCCTCTTTACATTCTGTAGGGTTTCTATGATTGTAGCCGCCACAATTGTTCAAAACCTCAACACCACTCAGGACAAAGAAGCCAATTCGATTGACACTCAATCTATTTTTTTTAATATTAACCATTCCTTTACTGATGTCCAGTTGTAAGCCATGTTTACCATCAAAAATGCGACAAAGTGGATATAGACAAGATGTTTCCCTGGCTGATGAGTCCAAAGCCAGGATAGAGAGAGATTTAGGGTCACGAGTAGCTCATTTAAAACTGAACTGAGGAGGATATTTTTTACTCGGGGATGACGACTTTTGGAATACTCCGCAGGCAGTTCTGCTGTAATGCATCTTTTGTTAATATGAAATGACTAAGGCAATTGAGTGAATAGGAAATGCTTTTTCTAAAGTATGAACTTTTAATGTATGTTTTGGCTACAATGCAATTACATCACCAAGGCTTTAAGTGTATTTGTATTGCGCGACTTTTATATAGTACGGGGTCACACATGAACGCAACTATCAAATAATAGCAGAACTACCTGTATTACAGAAATTCAATCATCAAGAAGGTTTAAGGAAGAACCTGATAAATTTCTGGATATTAATAATATCAAGGGATATAGAGATAGTGCAGGAAAGTGAAATTGAGATGGATGATCAGCCATGATCTATTTGTGTGGTGGAGTAGGATGAATGGCTCACTCCTTCAGTTCCCATTTTCTTAATTATAAGATACACTGCAACAACTCAACATAAGTTCGTTGAACACCACTAAACATGCACTTTGTACCACCTAAAGAGGAAAAGGGTAACAGTTATATGGCAATGCCAGTAACATACTAGTTCCCCTCCAAGCTAAACATTATTCTGACTTAAGATGATACCACCATTCCTTCACTTTCATTGGATCAAAATCTTTAAACGTCTTCCCTAGCAGCTTTACCTCCATCACATGGACTGCAGCAGTTAAAGGCAGCTTCTCAAGATTAGCTAAGAAGGGAAAGTAAATGCTGTCCCAGCCAGTAATGCCTGCATCCCATGAACTACACTTATTTTCTTTTTTTTAAATGATGTAATTGTCATTGACTGTGAGATTGCCTAAGCTTTTGGGACAGAAGATAATAAATATATTGATATTTGTACTCAGATTCATCCCACGTTCTGCCCAGTATTGAGGTTCTAGTTCTGTGAAGCTAGTATTAGAATCTCAACAGTGTTACCATAGTAATGGTAACACTGTTGATTACAAAATCTGCTTTCATTGATGGTCACTCACATAGTTCCCCCTTCACTTCAGTATTGCCCTGCTGCATGCATTGTTCAAATAAATAGCAAACCAGTCACTTTCCCAAGTACTGTACATTGTTCATGAGCAGAATTATACTTTTTCTTCGACGAGTTTCTCCTGTATTTTTCATAAGAACTTGGTGACCACGAATATGAGCAGGCCATGTGTGCCTGATGCAACATTAAATAAGGTCAAAGCTGACTTTCTAGCAGAATTGTTCCTATGGTTGTTACGGTATCCAAAAAGCCCAACAAACTCTCTGTTGAATGTACTCAGACGCTAAGCAGCTCCCCATGATTGAAAATTGCAAAGTTTCATTAACTTTGGACTGAAGAAATTTCATCACATCTCAGTCCTCTATAGTCAAATGTTGAATTCTTAGATTCTGGTCTGTAATTCCAAAATGCTGAACTAGCGAGACATCCTCTCAGCATCTATCCTGCCATGCCTGTGAGGATTTGATAGACTTCAGTGAGATTCTGGGAGAATACATTCTCAGGTTGGCTGAGACATCAAAAACAAATGGTTACAGCCTTAGAATAAAACGGAGACAAGAAAAATTTTTTCATTCATCGTGTTATGAATCTTCGAAATTCTTTACCCAGGAAAGATTTGGTTGCCAGGCTACAAAATAACTTCAATTATTATTTCTTAAAGTTTGATAATGATATTTCAGCTTCTAACATGATTGTTTCAATCCTTATTTTGCTCTCTTATGTAAAATTCATAAAAAGTGACAATAATCAGTGCTGTTTGTTTGCTGTCCATAAGAATTCTTCAAAGCAGCTTATCCTAGTTGGTACTATTACTGAAACCAAATACCCAGAAACTCCCTTGGAAGGATCAAATTCTTATTGGAAAATGTTGTATGCATACCAAAGGAATCATTCGGTCTGTGAGGGGTGCCTTCATACACTTTTGAGGCAAACATATTTAAATAGATAGCTCCTTCTTGTCAACTCAATACGTAATAGATATTGGAGAAATAAGTCCAAAAGATTTTCAGGCAGAATGAGAGTAAAGTACACGGATTTCTGTCCTGTGTCCTTATCACTATTTAATGTGAGTTTTGCCACCTTACACTGGAAGTGAGGGGGCTTTCTGCCCCTGTGATAATTTGCAACAACATATGTTGAATTCATATCTTCAATGCTGCAATTGAGTACTGCTGGATGACCTTATTTCCTGAGCAATTTTCAAGTGAGAAGCAAAATTCCAGGTGACACTGGTCAAAGAGGTGAAGTCAAAAAAGAAGTTCTGTTTACCAGGAGTGGGTAGAAGATTCTGAAGTCTCATTTACGAAATCTTGGATGGGTTAGCTGTGATTGTGAAGTCCAGGAGCATCACTGCTATGGATCTTCATTTAGCATAAGAAATTTTTAATGAGTGCATTGAGTATAGGATTTGGGAGGTTATATTACAGGACATTGGTGAGGCCACTATTGGAGTACTGCATGCAATTCTCATCTCCCTGCTATAGGAAGAATGTTGTGAAACTTGAAAAGGTTCAGAAAATATTTATAAGGATGTTACCAAGGTTAGAGGGTTTGAACTATCGGGAGAGATTGAATAGACTGGGGTTATTTTCCCTAGAGCGATGGAAACTGAGGGGTGATTATCAATATTTATAAAATCATGAGGGGCATGGATAGGTTAAATAGACAAGGTCTACTTCCTGGAGTGATATGATCCAGAACTAGAGGGCATAGGCTTAAGGTGAGAGGAGAAAGATTTAAAAGCGATCCAAGGGTCAACTTTTTCATACAGAATGTGGTGAATATATGGAATGAGCTGCCAGAGGAAGTGGTGGAGCCTTGTACTATTACAACATTTAAAAAGGCATCTGGATAGGTTTAGAGGGATATGGACCAAATACTAGGAATGGGACTAGATTAAGTTTGGATATCTGGTTGGAATGAAAGGGTCGAACATAAGGTTCTGGTATCCTTGTTGGATATCTCTGTAACACTAAACTCTGACTGTTTTAAAACAAAATGAAATGTTTAGATCCCCACTACAGCCACCATATTGTAATGCTGTATCCTGAACACTGCTGCCATATTTTAAATTGTGGTTAATGCTGAAAGCATCTGGAGTATCTTAGGTAGCCTTTGTTTTTAATATCATTCATTGGATCAGTGCATTGTTGACGAGGTCAGCATTTATTGCCCATACATTAGTTAAAAGTCAGCAACATTGCTGTGGGTTTGAAGTCACACGTAGGTGAGACCAGGTAAGCATGATAGTTTCCTTCCCTCAAGGGCATCAGTGAATCAACTGGGTGTTTCTGACTTTCGGCAATCATTTTGTGGTCATCATTCGACTACTGATTCCAGATTTTTATTGGATTCAAATTTCACCATCTGCTGTGGTGAGATTCGAACCCAGGTCTGAAGAACATTGGTTGGATTAACAGTGCAGCGATAACACCTCAGCCATCACCTCCCCTGTATTGACCAGCGTCAATCCTTCCTGTTGGTAGCAGTTGAGTTACTCACACTTTGTGGGCAAAGAAGCCAGCATGACGCATTAGGCTTTGGCATAATTAAGCAGGAAACATTGTTAAATTGTCCCTTTGAGCAAGCTCCATCATTCAATGTAATCATCTCAACCAGAACCTTGTTCCCACTTGCTCCCATTCCCTTTTAGCCCTTTCACCTTAAGAAGTAAATCTGACTCCTTCTTGAAAACAATCAATGTTTAGGTCTCTTCCACTTTCTGTGGAACCAAATTTTGCAAGCTAAACACGCTTTGGTGAAACACTATTTATTACATAGTAGCATTGCTGTGTTTTCCTGCTAAACTTTTCCTTCATCCAAATCAGTGATGTACAAATGGCCCCCAGGATAAAATGTGACAGATTTATCAAAGTGAGCAAGGCTAAATTTAACACAAGAAGCCATTGTTGCAAGCTCCTTGGAAATGCGTTATATCCAACAGTGCACAACTCCCAATAACTGGAGAGGGACATTAATTACATTTGATGAGTTTTTCAAAGCAGCATTGTTTTCATTAATTTATTAAGCTGTTACTTAAATTTGAAGCCAATCTGAAACCAGTTTTGCAAGATTTTATGCAGCAGGTTGGAAGCTTGGTGGAGCAAAGCCCTGTTAAGTAGCATGGTGATCCAAATGACATTGCCAGGTGCTGGAACAACATGCATTCCTGCTTCCAACGTGAATCTGAGGCAACAAAATGAAATCAGGAGTTAACATGATGAGCCAGTGTAGTTGCTTGGGAAGTGTCTGGGATAAATTGAAATTTTAACATCCCCTCTTCCAAACTCCTTTCAGCTATTCAACTTTGGTTGAATCTGGGTGAGTGGTCGGGAAAGATTGCAAGCATCTTTTGTAATATGGAAACATTCACTTTCATTTAAAAATGTTAAATACTAACTTTGTCAGGACAATCTTTGTCTCTAACATATATTAGTATGAGGAGAATCATTTCCAATACAGGGTAATGAGATAGGCTAATGTGATCACATATTCACATTAACCCTTTACACTACTAAAGCAAAACAATAGATGTTCCCTCCCTTGTATGGATGTGCTTTTTCAATATCATTTTCTCTTTCCTTCAGCCTATATTGCTCCATTTCACTCTTTCTCACGTACACAGATTTTTTTTTATTCCTACAGGTTACCTTTCTGTGCATTTCTACTTATATTTGAATACAGGTGGCTTGCCCTTCAAACTGGAAAATCCCTTGAGCTAAAGAGCAGCTCCAGTGTAAATAATCCAGTCTGACATTGTGTTCAGTAATTCTAGAGCCGGCTGTTTTGTGCAGCTGACATTTTACACTGCAGCCATGTCTGTTTAAAGCCAACCCCATGTACGAACAAGTCTCCTAATAAATGGCAGAAGTGTGCCATCTTCTAGCTTCACAGGGAGAAGCATAGACTTAAAAATGGTCCTCCTCTTCCACATTCAGTCTGTGTGAGAATATTACTGAGCAACCTCACATGAAATAAAGAGCGACAAAAGGTCTCCTTTCAACAGTAAATCTGATGAGGAATCAATTCACTACTAATGACTTCCGACTGGAACAATGGAAAGACCCCAAACACAGATTCGGATGGAGTATCACTGCATTGGTGTACCACAGAACATGCTTAAAACATTGAAGAGGCTTTTTCTTGCTGACTATGCAAAGGCTACACAATCAATCAAAGAACATTCACATACGGATCTTCAGCCAAATGGGAAACACTGGATCTAGTTAAAAGTTGTCAGGAAAGTGAACCAGGCTGTAAATTATTACCAGGGTCCAGAGTTTATACGTGCATTTAGCCCTGTGGTAAAGTTGTTTATAACAGAAGTTATTTTCTGCTTTGAGATATGATGAGAGAGCCTGTGTTAATTCTAAATGTCAACACCATAATTAAGAGTATTTTCTCTGCCTCGGATGTATGGTGGGTTATCTATTTAATTAGACACCAAACTGCTCAGACATAAGTAAATTCTTCAAATAATTAATTACACATGACTATTGTTGCCATTTCCAAGTGATTATTCATCAATTGAAGTAACACCTTAGCGAATTAATTAAAACAAAGCTGCTCAGACACATAAAACGGGGTGAATGTGAAAGAGCCTGATCATTATTTAAATATCACTGTTTTTTCCTTTTGGTTTCTTCTTATTTTGTTTCAGCTTTGCCATCTCAGTTCTCTCCCCATGATATTATGAAATGTTTTATTTTCCATATTTTGAATCCACTGGGATAACTTGGCAATCTTGTATACAGGTCACAAATCACCAATACCGTCTATCATATAATTTTCTGATTCTGTACGCCAGGGTTATTGAGGCTTATGGGAAATAAAAAAATACAACTCGCATTTATATAACTTCTTTTACTACCACTGGATCTCCATATATACTTAATAGCCAAGTAAATAGTTTTGAAGTCCTGTTTGCATTGTAAGTAACTGAGGACCATTAAATCAATGCTAACAACGTGCTGCAATCTGTACTCTGAGCTAAGTGTTTAAGTTAGTACATTTTACTTTGTGCTGAAATGATTTGCAAATAGGTAGTTTGATCCCTGTGATCATCTCCCATGGGGAGCTTTATTGAAGGGAATGCAAAATGGAAGGAACATTGTATTTTAACAGAGTTGATTAGCTTCATCCTCCTTCTTGGAAGTTGACCAACTTCTTCCGTATCTTCATGAATTTATATTTTGAATTCAAACTATCATTGCACAAACAATGACAAATAGATGATAATAATTTGATGTTCAGCACTCTGCCTAATAGTTGACTAGAACTATATGAGAAATTCTACCAATTTTAAGTAAATGTGTCACAGTGTAGTGCATTGACAAATCAAATGTTGTTTCCATCATTTTATCAAATACTGCTTCATCTTTGAAATTAAGAAGTAACTCACTGAAGATGAGTCAACTACTGCTCAAATTTATATACACTACATGCTTTTGCAAATGAAATATTCAATACAGATACTTCAAACAGTTTATTATTGAGTTATTTACCCAGGTGACCTTATGATATGACACAAACAAAGGCCTGCTGTTCTAACTTAGTTTTGTTAAAACACTCACAAGTTAAACAAAAAAAAACTCTTGCACAAATTAAGCTTTTCTTTTCCTGAACTTGGCTGACTTGGCTGATAAAAAAAGCACACATACTATCCGCTCCAGAGAAATCTTAGTATGAAGGTGGGTCTTGTACAGAATCTCCACCAGCCCTGTCTTCAATGAGGGAATAGCCACCAGGTGTCCCTTCTTATGCCTCCCCTCCCCCTGACTTTTTTGAGCCCTTCCAGAATGTTCTTTGACTTCAGCCGATGGGGATACAGAAAAGAGATCACAGTACCCAATGTGGTTAGGCCATGTCATCTTGTGTGTACCCATCCCTTTTCCAAGATGCGGCTACTCCATGGGGCCAAGATCAACATCATCTACCTCCATTTGGTCAGTGGTCAGGGATAAGACAGTGACTGTGAATGATACAGGTAGAAAGAAGAAAGAGGGTCTGAGGAAGGATTATGAACAGCTAAAGGAAATCTGAAGCACAGAGAGACTTGGGAAAGCTAGTTCAGGATTCTCTTAAGATTAACACACAGTTTCAATTGGCAGTTAGGAAGGCAAGTGCAATGTTCACATTCATTTCAAGAGAGGTAGAATATAAATGTGAACAGGTATTATTGAGGATGCATAAGGCTCAGGTCAGAATGGAATATTGTGAGCAGTTATCAGAGCTTTATCTCAGGAAGGATGTGCTGGTGATGGACAGATTCGAGAAGAGGTTTACAATAATGATCCTGGAAATGAAGGGCTTGTCATATGAGGAGCAGCTGAGGACATTTACGTCTGTACTCAGAGTTTAGAGGGATGAGACGGGGGGGTGGGGGAGGATATCTGATTAAAGCTTACAGAATACTGAGATGCCTGAACAGAATGAATGTAGAGAAGAAGTTTCCACAAGTAGGAGAGAGTAGGACCTGAGGACACAGCCTCAAAGTGAAGAGGTGATGCTTTAGAACTGAGATAAGGAGGAATTTCTTCAGTCAGAGGGTAGTGAAAGTGTTAAACTCATTGCTACAGAAGGATGTGGAGGCCAAGTCATTGAATGTATTTAAGACAGACAGGTAAGGGGATCAAATATTATGGGGAGAAAAGTGGAAGGTGGTTGAGAAATTCACCATCCATGATCGAATGAGTGGACTCAATGGGCTGAATGGCCTAATTGTGCTCCTATGTCTTATTGTCTTTTGGACTTATGGCTGAAACTGAGGAATGCACATACACTATTGTATCTCTGTATTGTTCTGACTGAGTACCTCCTAACAAGTTTCGAGTCATAATGTCTCTTCCATCATTCAAAATGCAATGCAGGTCTGGGATGATCCTTGTTTGCTTTGGATGTGAGGAACCCCCTTTGCATTCCAACTGGCCTTGATGGCAGGAGTGTTCAGCCACGTTTATGTTGGGCCAGTTGCTCAGGGCATTGGCCACTCAAACACAGTATTAACCCCAATTGTACTGATAAAAATATTGTTAAGGATCTCCCAAATCATTAGAGTCAACCCAAAGGGCCCATTGTATTTTCACAATTAGACCATTTTGTTCAGTCTGATATTCTTTGATACTGGACAACTTTTGTCAAAACCTTGCACCTGGAAGTAAAACTGAAAATTCATGTCCTTCATCTCTAGAAGATCTATGTTCATAAAGAGAGCTGCTTAGGATGGGCCCCTTTATGACACTTCTATTAAAATGAAATACTCTGACACCTTCTCTCTCGCACTGGTTAGTTCAAGAGCTATTGGCATAACTATGAGCAGTAAACTATACTAGTAGATCATTTCATTCACTCACTAGTCTATCATCCATTTCGATTGTATCCATAATATCATCTCACCTGAAAACTTTTGATTCATGGTAATCTATTTAAATGCGTCATGGACCAGAGCAGACTCCCTAAAATATATTAAGAAGGAACCTTAGACCCTATTTGTTTTCTTATTTTAAATGTAAATGTCAGTACTGTGCCTCAGATGCAATTTGATTGGTCAAACTACTCAATGTTAAGCACAACATAAATTATTCAAATACCATAGTTAAAATACAACAAAAAAATGGAATTCAGAATAAATTAACTTTATTGGAAAAACTTAACAGAGTAATAGATACAATAACATGATAACTATATACAATTAACTGTTCCAATATAGAAACATTCTATAAACACTCTTGTTGGGAAAAAAAATGCAAATTCATCAATCAGATTTTGTCTCACAAGCAAACCAGTAGCCGAGGAAGAGAACCACCAGCTTTTGGCTGTAATCAAGAGATGGAGAAATAACTTCCATTTCTTCAACACCCAAAATGCAAAGAAAAGAAAGAAGAATTGGAATAATTTAGTTCCATTGGAATACAATAGATTATCTGATATGCAGTTCTCCAATCCAGGAGGAAGGTATATCAAGAGAAAACTCGAGTGAGTGAGAGAGAGAAAGAGACAAACAGACAGACAGACAGGATTCAAGTATTTTTTCTGTTGCAGGAAGAGATATTTTGCAGCTTCCAAACACCAATAGCTGCTGAAAGTTAAACTACCAACCCTCATTCTGTGGGAGCTTGATCCCACCCTTTAATGCTACTTTTATTATTCCAACAAACAAAGGACACTAAGGCCTCTCAAGCTGTTTACTTTATTGGCTCAGGACAGACCTCTTCACACCTCCATCACAATCTCTCTTCATTTAAAAAAAAAGGACAATATACATCTCTTAAAGCTATAGTATTGTCATTGAAGACCTGGCAGGTAGGACTGTGGGATTGTAATGTTATACTGTTATATTTTTTTAGAAGAAAATGGATGGATAGACCAGGGTATAACCGATCAGTCAGTCCTCGATGGTGAGTCAGATTGTTATTGACCGGCATGAACACAATTGGCTGAATGATGCCCTCCTGTGCTGTAAAGGTCTGTCTGAATCTTTAAGTAATGCTTTTTACAAAGTTCCTCCTACTATATGTTTGCTTAACCTTGCAATATTAAGCTGCAGTATCGTAGCCCAAAATTGCAATTTTGCCGTCAAATCAGTACTGTATCAAAAATTATACAGAGCATAACATAAAACATGATTTTACAAGCACTAACTATCTGTGGCACTAAAGAAATGATAATTATAAATCTGAGCTTTTCAGAAAACTTGGTCAAATGAGCCTTTCCACTTTCAAATATTAATCTGACCGTACATGTTACCTCATCATATCTTTCTGTCCCTTTCTCAAGAATAAACAATTGATTATCTCAATCCCATTTATAAAGACTACTTGCATTCTGTCCCTTCATAAGTAATTCCAAAATCTACATTCCCTTACTCACAACTTTAAGCTACTTTGTCCACAGTGAACAATAAGATGAATGAGTTTTTTCAATCACATAAAATGCAAATTTACAAGTTCACATTTTATAACCTATTACAAAACTTGAACTATATTTTGTAATTATTATGCAGAACACTCTACAGACAGATCCATTTCCACTGAGAGCCTTTTACTTCAGCAGTTGTATTACTGGTCTGGGTTTAGCTTAAGCTCCTTTCACTTAAGGCCCTTAGAATTGACAGCAGAAACTAGTTTTCCTCCTATTAGTCCTGGTTGGCTTCAAACTCTGCCTCAAAAGTGCCAAAATATCTGAACCCATTCCAGAGACTTTGCCAGGCTTGTCACCTCAGAGCAGAGCAGAGAATGTCATGCATTGAGAATTGCTTTGAGCATTTTCTCCACTTAAGCCCAGCATATTTGTGTTAAAATGTACATACCAGTAGAGAGAGAGAAAAAAATAAAAAAAGGCAGCCATATTTGAACTGCAGAAGAAATAGTCTAACCATCACCTCTTGACATTCAACGGTGTTACCATCACTGAATCCCCATATCGATATCCTAGACCAGAAACTCAACTGGACTCATCGCATAAACACAATGGCTACAAGAGCAGGTCAGAGGCCAAGAAGATTGTGGTGAATAATTCAGCTGTTACTCTCCAAACCCTGTCCATGATCTACAAGGCACAATTCAGGAGTATATTGGAATACTCCCCACTTGCCTGGATAGGTGCAGTTCCAGCAACACTCCAGAAACTTGACACCATCCATAAAGCATCTGATTGATTGGTACCACATCCACAAGCATCACTGACACTCAGTGCACATTACTGCTACTATCTAGGACACACTGCAGAAATTCGTCAATGATCCTTAGTCAGCATTTTAAAATCCTGACCACTACCAACTTGACAGACAAGGGCAGCAGATATGTGGGACCACCAGCTGGAAGTTCCCCTCTAAGCTACTCACCATCCTGACTTGGAAATATGTCACTGTTCCTTCACTGTTACTGGGTAAAGCTCCTGGAAATTCCTCCATAAGGGCATTATGGGTTAACCTGCAGCTCATAGACTGCAGTAATTCAAGAAAGCAGCTTGCTATGATTCCTTCAAGTGAAACTAGGAATGGACAATAAATGCTGCCCAGCTCGTGACACCCACATCCCATGAGTGAATAACAAAAGCTGAATGATAAACACTTTACTAACTTATATTTTTCATTGCTAATGGGCTGAGGAATTGCAGATGGTGTTTAATTTAGATAAATGTGGGGTGCTGCGTTCTGGGAAAACAAATTTTGGCAGGACTTACACACTTAATGGCAAGGTCCTAGGGAGTGTTGCTGAACAAAGAAACCTTGGAGTGCAGGTTCATAGCTCCTTGAAGTAGAGTCGCAGGTGGATAGGATAGTGAAGGTGTTTGGTATTTTTTCCATTATTGGTCAGAGTATTGAATACAGGAGTTGGGAGGTCATGTTGCAACTGTACAGGACATTGGTTAGGCCACTTTTGGAATATTGAATGCAATGCTGGTCTCCTTCCTATCGGAAAGATGTTGTGAAACTTGAAAAGATTCAGAAAAGATATACAAGGAATTTGCCAGGGTTGGAGGATTTGAGCTATAAGGAGAGATTGAATCGGCTGTGGCTGTTTTCCCTGGAGTGTCGGAGATTGAAGGGTGACCTCAAAGAGGTTTATAAAATCATGAGGAGCAGGATAGGGTAAATGGACAAAGTTTTTTTTCCCTTGGATTGGGGGAGTTCAGAACTGGACGCCTAGGGAGTGTTGCTGAACAAAGAAACCTTGGAGTGCAGGTTCATAGCTCCTTGAAGGTAGAGTCGCAGGTGGATAGGATAGTGAAGGTGTTTGGTATGTTTTCCTTTATTGGTCAGAGTATTGAATACAGGAGTTGGGAGGTCATGTTGCAGCTGTACAGGACATTGGTTAGGCCACTTTTGGAATATTGAATGCAATGCTGGTCTCCTTCCTATCGGAAAGATGTTGTGAAACTTTAAAGGATTCAGAAAAGATATACAAGGAATTTGCCAGGGTTGGAGGATTTGAGCTATAAGGAGAGATTGAATCAGCTGTGGCTGTTTTCCCTGGAGTGTCGGAGATTGAGGGGTGACCTCAAAGAGGTTTATAAAATCATGAGGAGCAGGATAGGGTAAATGGACAAAGTTTTTTTTCCCTTGGATTGGGGGAGTTCAGAACTGGACGGCATAGGTTTAGGGTGAGAGGGGAAACATATAAAAGAGACCTAAGGGGCAACTTTTTCATGCAGAGGCTGATACGTGTATAGAATGAGCTGCCAGAGGGAGTGGTGGAGGCTAGTATAATTGTGACATTTAAAAGGCATCTGGATGGATATATGAAAAGGAAAGGTTTGCAGGATTATGGGCCTAATGCTGGCAAATGGGACTAGATTAGGTTGTGATATCTGGTCAGCATGGACGAGTCGGACCAAAGGGTCTGTTTTCATGCTGTACATCTCTATGACTGTAACATTCAACATTGTGAGGAGTCAAGATGACATATAGAGAGAAACTCTTGACTGATGATGTTAATGATAATCAGAAGACAAACATTTCAGGCGACTGGCAAAAGAACAGAAATTAAATGAAGAAACAAAGCAATTGCTTTCGGTTCTCGAATGGTCTGCTAAAACATTAGAGGTGATTCAATTTTAATTTTCAAAATAATAAACACAATATTGAAATAGAAATAGCAGGGGTAAGGGGAAAGGTGTGGAGATTGTGAGTATTTAAGTGATTCTCACAGAGTCAACATTGGTATAATATACTAAATGGCCTCCTCCTGTGCCCAGAACATTCTGAGATTGGTACTTCTGTCTTTCGTGGAATATAACCGGCCTTGAAATTGACCCTCTCCATGACCAAGAGCTTTCACACATACTTTGATCTGTCTTAGATCAAACATACTTTTATCTTTGCTCAACTCATACCAGGCTATTTTCACAACTACCTTGAAATATCTTGTCACGGATTTGTAAATGAACTTTCAGAGCTTCCTCATGCATGCAGTATCTGTCGCCACTGTCCTAGGTTGAGGCCCCACAGCTTAGTATTCCACACCGCCAAGTGCTTTTTCCATTCACAGGCAATGTCCTCACTTAACAACTGTAAAGCAGCTGCCACGTTTGCACTGGTTGCTTTGTTTTGAAAAGTATTTTTTGACCTTGCAATACTCGCTGGGAAATTTAGTAACATTTCAATACAACTGACCGCAGAAGTATCATTTTGTGTCTCATTTAAACCATTGCTGCCTGTGAGTTGGCCAGCTTCTTCTGTATCAACCACAATTTCCAAAGTTAGTTGGGAATATCACAATGTATCACATGGGCTGAAGTATGGCTATGTTAATTAAGCCCAATATTGACCTCCATTAACTTTTTCATATGCAAATTGTTTGTTACAGGTAATAGAGCAACAAACAGAAATGGGAACTGTGGCTAGCTGAGTGCTTTCCTCATAGCTAAGACATTGACATATGATCATTGAGATCTGTTTGAGGGTTGGGGGGTGGGGGGTGGTGGGGAGTTCTTGGTTGTGTGCTCTTGTGGCACAGTGGTAGAGTCCCTGCTCCTAGAACCAAACCATCTGGGTTCAAGTCTTCTCTACCTCAAATGTGTTTGATAACATCTTAAAGGTTGATTAGAAAAATATCTATCTCCCTGCTGGGAGGGCTGTTGCAGCACAATGGTCTCATTGTTACAGGGTACCCAGGACCCCTCACTTCAAGTCCCATCTCCTTTTGCAATGAATAATATCATCTCTGAACAGGTTATTTAGAAAATGTCTAACTTCTACACTGGGGTTCTTGCAGCGCAGCGGTACTGTCAATATCTTTCTGCCAGCAGACCTGGGTTCAAGTCCCATCTGTTCCAAGTCATATTCGAACAGGTAGATGATAACGATTGTTGTTTCAAACAGAAGCACAGATATTTGAACGTTTCTCACAGATCCCTGATTGTCTATTTAAAAAAAAACTCCTCTTGCTGGGCTTCTTGTGATGCAATGATCATGTCCCTACCTCCAAGCCAGTAGGATTAGGTTCAAGTCCCATCTGCTCCAGATGTGTGCAATAACATTTTTAAACAATTTGATTGAAAGTATCTACCTACCCTGTTGATGCTTTTGTGGCATAGGGTAGTATCACTGAGCTAGGAGGTTCAGGCTCAAGTCCCTGCTGTTATGCTGGTCTGCAATAAGAACTTCAAACCAGCTGATTAAAATGTATCTATCCTTGCTGCTCTGATTGAAGATCAAAACTGGGAGCTTTCTGATGCACACCACACTGTACTCATCAACTAATTCATCACAGTCTGATGATGCAGCCTTTTATAGGACCACTTTATGGTTTGCAATTCTTAAATTGGGCAAATAATTGATTTTCCATCAATACAATTATTTCCTCCCTCTCCTCTGTAACTCCCAATGACTTCAGAATTTCAAAAGCGCAACTCAATGTTGTTTTACCCTTTAATGCCTGATATTGATTACTCTCTGGGGAGCAGTGGTTTAGTTGTAATGCAGTAATCCATTACTGTAGAACATTGGGTTCAAGATCCACGATATCCAGCTGGAAGAAAACAGTCATGGTTGGAAGTGAATAGATGAGATGTCTATTTTGAAATATATCGGATGAGTTAGTCCAGTCCATTTCATTTAACAGTTTTAGAGCTTTTTTTTCCTTATGAATGGGGATGGTGAAATCTGAAATCAATAAAAATCTGCAATAAAAGCTTGCTTTATGGCAATTGTGTAACTATTGCTTTAAAAAGACACCTGCTTCAATTATGTTTGTTGGGGGAAAGAAATTGGTCATCCTTCTCTGGTTTGGCCAACATGTGACTCCTTACCCACTGCAATATGGTTTATCTTGAACTGGCTTTTGGGCAATAAGGGATGAGCAAACGATGTTGGTTTACATCCCATGAATGATCAAAACAAAAGGAATGGCAGATCAGAGCCTCAGCTAACACATTATGTCCATTCATCTGAGATTCCTCTGAAAATTAGGCGGTTTACAGTCATTATTAGATGGTATATTTTGTGTACTAAACTGTCTTTACCCAACATTTGAAGGAGAATTTTGACTGGCTTTGCTTAAAACCCATTTTGTATTCACATTGCAGTATACAGAGACTCTGAAATAGGTCACTGGATTGCAATGAAAAATAGTTCTAATCTTGCATTAGATATTCTGGTGGCCAATGTTTTGCCACAACTGTCAGTCTGTTTTCAATTCTGGAACAGAAATTACATATAAATATTTAATTTTTGTAAAATAAATCAATGAGTTTGGCCTGCGAGTGACTTTGCATCTTCAGTAAACTGTTGAAAATCTATTTAACAATTGTAAATCATGTCTCCCTTTGTTTACATGTCTATTTGAAAATCTGAACATGATTTATGTCCTGTGTGCATTTTATCAGAACAGCTACTGTGTATTAACTGTTGGAATTCTTCATGAGCAATTTGTAGCCGAGTGAGGGGCTGGGTGGAAAACAGGTATCAGATACCCTTCAGATGTCCCGACTGATTACATTTTGAGACTCCTGTTATGCACGCAATACATTAGAATTCTGAAACAGGGCTGTCCAGCAGAAAACATAGGATCTCACATGATCAGCGGGATGAAAAAAATGTTTGGAATGATATGAGGCAAGAAAAGAATCCAAAGTAGGAGTTGTGGAAAGCATTAAAGAGTGAAGCAACATTGAGCTTCTCACTCGAAGTTCTGTAGTGACTGGGATCCAGGTCCTTGGGATAAAAGTATTGTGAGGAACAGCCAGTCAGCTTGGGTTTATCATCATTAACATTTAAAATAATGAGAGTTCACCTCAGTGAAATAATATTTTTGAGAGTATTTGATAGGGTTGGTATTGAGATAATGGTTCCACTTGCTGGAGAACCTGGCATCACATGATCAAAATAAGGTGTTTCTCATTTAAGGCGCAGGTGAGGGGGAATTTCTTCTCTCAAAGATAAGTGGAGGCTTGGTCTCCAAATATATTCTGTAGTCAAGTGATGATTGGTCCAAAGTCAGACATTCCAAATTTGCGCAGAGCCAAAGAAATCAGCCCAAAACAAAATTGGCCAAACTAAACTAACCAGCACCCAGCAGCTCCAAGCAATGGAGAACAGTGGAAACCAAACACAAAGAGGTCACAAAGTTTTAGGGGGAACCAGTTACAACCAGTCCAAGAGTTGTGTATTGGAGAAGTATCATTCAGACATCCTGGCACCTTGACTTCCAGCCAGTGCCTGAGGATATGCACTTTGCATCTCCCTGGCATGGCAACAGTGAAAGGTGTTGGCATTTACCACAATCAACGCCATTCATGACCATATTGGCCAAAGGGCGCAGAATTTTCAGGAAGACGTGGTGTAAGAAGAATTAAAAGTACACACCTAGTAGACAACCACTCACTGAAAACTCGCAGGAAGACTCAGGGCAGAAGACAATGTGGCAAACCAAGAAGACGCAGGAGAAGATCTGCCCTGATCTGTGAGTCTCACCTTCATGGAAGAGATCTAGGACTATACTGGAGAAGAAGGAGATTCCAATAGCCCAGCTGAAACATATGGAGCATTATGGGTGATATCATTGCACAGATGGATAGAGCCAGATAGAAAGTAAATAGTCTGGGCAATTTGAAGATACTCACATAATGGCTTTAATAGAGAATACTTTGCGAATAAAATCAATTTGAAGGGCAGATTGAATTCTGTGTCCTTTTGTCTGCCGTACTAACAGCACTTCAGTAATGTGTTTTAATTACAGAAACTGGTCTGAGTGTCCAAAGCATGGACAAGAATTCAAAGCTGAGTTGGGTAGATTTTTCGTTAATGAGGGAGTAAGTGATCATGGGTGACAGGTTGGAACGTGGAATTATGTTCAGATCAGATCAATAATGGAGCAGGTTTAATGGCCCAAAGGCCTATTGCTGTTCCTATTTTCTTATTTTCCAGCTCCCTGTCCCTTTCGTCACAGCTGGAGCAAGACCCAAATGAGCTGTAAACATTCCCAGGAATAATAACTTTCAGAAAGGTGCTTTTATTGCTGCATAAAAAAAAGGCTCCATCCTACTCAATTTCACTTTTTATCTTTTCCACTGAGCAGAATAATTTCCTCAGGACTTTTCTTCTAGGCCTCCTACTTCTTGAGTATGGTTACCTCCTGATGGTTGGTACTCCCAGGTGAATATCTCTTCTATTGTGATTGAGATGAAAGGAATGCACTGTCTTTCTCTGGTTCCACTACTCCACTGGTCACAATATATATGTCATTATTTTATGTAGCTCCTGATATGGCTTTCCTATTTTAGATTTAGAATAAGACCTTTCAATTTTTTTTTATTAATGAACGCAACAATTGATTTTATAGAACAACAATTCTATAATGTCAATGAACATTGGCTAACATAGACTTTCTAAAATGGAAATGTACATGTTTACCTCTCTATTTAGCCCATTGTGAACGCTTATACAAACACATGCTGGGCCAGAAGGGAATACAGATTTCTTTTTATGGAGATTCGCTCTACAGGAAAGAAAAGCTTTGTCCATGATTCTCTTCAGGATAGGGAGGGGGTCTGGGTCTGTATGGGAGGCTTTTCTGAGGGTTGATGTAGACTCAGTGGGGCAAATGGCCTCTTTCTGCACTGGAGGGATACTGTGCTTCTTGAAAGCAAAATAGAAAAGGATTAAAATGTTCAGATAGCTATTGTCCGGGCATACACAGACAGGCATCACCAAAAATAGGATGTTGCCTCTGGGATCTTCACAAATACAGTTTGATTAGCAACATAAGGTCAGATTCTCACACGGAATGCCACTCCAGTCATCTTTTTTGGAAATGAAAGATGGCTCCATATTTCTGAGAGAAGACCCTTTATCTGATTTGGCACATATGCATGTGTGGGTGTGCATATGTGTCATCATTTGTCAATTCTCTATTATTGTTCAACAGTAGTTTGTATCTCTTTCAAATAAAGCCATTCTTGTTAAGTATAGAAACTTGGTCCATGCTTTCTGTCAACTTGAGACTAAAGGATCAGTAAATTCATGAATTTTGCGCACTTTGATAAAATCATTTGATGACTCCGAGAATAGTAGGGCTTGATTTCCAACGTTTACCCCCGCTGAGATATAACACATCAGAATCCTCTGAATTCTCTGATTTAAGTGAAAACCTTTGGAGATTTCCAGGCATATTGAAATTGCTCAGCACAATCTTTGATTTGCTGGATAATTCCTTCAGAGTCTGCTCAATGAGAAATCCCCAGAATTCCCTTGAGCAAATTCTATTAACACCACCATAATGACTGTCTGTCTGGCCAGTGAAACTCCAGACCATAGTATGAAGGATTCTTCTAGTTGCCCTACTAAGGGATCATCTGTGAACTGACAGGACCTGGTTTCCACGTACCAGACTGCACCCACATTATGAGTTTTGTATTCAAAAATAGGAGAGCTAGGCACAGAAATTTTTATTTTCTTCCTCAGGCTGGCCACCATCTGAAAATATTTCCAAAGCCTGCAAAAACTCTGTTCAAACAGAACAGCCATAAAACCCAGTCATAAACATAAGGCAGTCACAGTGCTTTCCATGAAAGAAGTTCAAGCAACCAAGATGAGCAATTGTGTGGAACTATGTGGTTTAATGTCTTGCTGAAATTAATGTTCCACTTTCCTGTCATTGACCTCTTAAAATATTCATGAATCCACAACTCTTCAAAGTCCAGTCCACAAAAATTATTGATTATGAATGTCCTAGACAATAGCTTTCTCTGCTTGCTAAAACTGCAGTTGATCAAGGAACAATACAGCACAGGAACAGGCCCTTCAGCCCTCCCAGCCTGTACCAACACATTTTACCCTTCTATACTGAAGATGTCTTCACTTACATGATCTGCATCTCTCTATTCCCTTCCTAGTCATGTATTTATCCAGATGCTGCTTTGTGTCTGTTTCCACCACTTTCTCTGGCAATGCTTTCCAGGCAGTCACCACCCTTTGTGTGGCAAGGTTTTCCCTGCACATATCCTTTAAACTTTCCCCCACACAGTAATTGACCCCTCCACCCTGGGCAAAAGTCTCATACTTTCTACTCTATCCATGCTATTCACAACCTTAGAAACTTCTTTCAGATCACCCCTTAACCTCCTGCATTCCAGTGAAAACAAACCCATTCTATCTAACCATTCTTCATAGTTAAGACCCTCATGGGAGGTTTTAAACTAATGTGGCAGGGGACTGGGAACCAGAAGAGAAAACAAGTAGGCAGTGAGGTGGAGACTAGAGACTGTAAGAATTATGAAGATAGCATTAATAAAGGGAAGAATAGGCAGAGAGCAGGTGAGCGCAAAAAAACTGGTGGCCTAAAATGCATCTACTTTAATGCAAGGAGTACAGTGTGTAGGCAGATGAACTTAGGGCTTGGATTGGTGCCTGCGAGTGTGACATTATTGCCATCACAGAGACTTGGTTGAAGGAAGAGCATGTGATTGGCAACTAAATTTTCCAGGCTATAGATGCTTCAAACAGGACAGGGAGGGAAGTAAAAGGGTGTGGAGTTGCATTGCTGGTCAGGGACGAAATCACGGCTGTGCTAAAGGAGAACACTATGGCGGTCTTCAGTAGTGAGGCATTATGGGTGGAGCTGAGAAATAAGAAGGGTGCAGTTACATTGTTGGGGTTGTATTACAGACCTCCCAACAGTGAGCTTGAAGTAGAAGAACAAATAAGTAAACAGATTATGAATAGATGTAGAGGCAATAGGGTAGTGGTGATGGGAGATTTTAATTTTCCCAACATTGACTGGGATACACTTAGCGTCAGAGGTCTGGATGGGATAGAATTTGTACAAAGTGTCCAGGAGAGTTTTCTAGAGCAGTATGTCAGTAGTCCAACGAGAGAAGGGGCCATATTGGACCTGGTACTGGGGAACGAGCCAGGACAGGTGGTCGACGTTGCGGTGGGGGATTTCTTTGGGAACAGTGACCACAATTCTGTAAGTTTTACAATACTTGTAGATAAAGAACAGAGTAGTCCTAAGGGAAGATTATTAAACTTGGCTAAGGCCAATGATATCAAAATTAGGCAGGAGCTGGGAATGTGGATGGGACACATTTGAAGGGAAGTCCACATTTGAGATGTGGGAGGCTTTCAAAGATAGGTTAATGGTAGTGCAGGATAGGCATGTCCCATTGAAGGCAAAGGATAGGAAGGGCAAGATTCATGAACCGTGGATGACAGGAGAAATTGTACGACTAGCCAAGAGGAAAAGGGAAGCGTACATAAAGTCTAGGCAGCTGAGAACAGAATGGGCCTTGGAGGAATATCGGAAGAGTAGGACAAGTCTTAAACAAGGAATCAAGCGGGCTAAAAGGGGTCATAAAATAGCTTTAGCAAGTAGAATTAAGGAAAATCCCAAAGCATTTTATTCTTATATAAGAAGCAAGCGGGTAACTAGAGAAAGGATTGGTCCACTAAAACATAATGAAGGAAGGCTGTGTGCCGAATCTGAGAGAATGGGTGAGATTTTGAATGATTACTTTGCATCAGTGTTCACTGAGGAGAAGAACATGATGAATCTTGAGATTAGAGATTGACGTTTGATTAGTCTGGATCACGTTGGCATAAGTAGAGAAGGTGTGTTGGGTATGTTAGAGGTTATTATGGTGGACAAATCCCCAGGACTGGATGGGATCTATCCCAGGTTGCTGAGGGAGGCGAGAGAGGAAATAGCTGGGGCCCTGACAGATATCTTTGTAGCATCCTTAAATACAGGTGAGGTGCCGGAGGACTGGAAGGTGGCTCATGTTGTCCCCCGTACAAGAAGGGTAGTAGGGATATTCCGGGTAACTACAGGCCAGTGAGTCTGACGTCGGTGCTGGGGAAGTTGCTGGAGAGGGTACTGAGAGATAGGATCTATTTATATTTAGAAAAGACTGAGCTTATCAGTGATAGGCAACATGGTTTTGTGCGGGGTAGATCGTGCTTTACCAACTTAATAGAGTTCTTCGAGGAAGTGATCAAGTTGTTAGATGAAGGAAGGGCTGCTGATGTGATATACATGGACTTTAGTAAGGCATTTGATAAAGGTCCCCATGGTAGACTAATGGAGAAAATAAAGTCACATGGTGTGCAGGGTGTTCTAGCTAGGTGGATAAAGAGCTGGTTGAGCAACAGGAGACGGAGAGTAGTCGTTGAGGGGAGTTTCTCTAAATGGAGAAAGGTGACCAGTGGTGTTCCACAAGGGTCAGTTTTGAGGCCATTGTTGTTTGTAATATACATAAAGAGAATACAGGAGGATATAGATAGACTGGAGAGTTAGGCAGAAAAGTGGCAGATGGCTTTCAATCCAAACAAATGTGAGGTGATGCATTTAGGCAAGACTAATTCTAGAGCGAATTATACAATGAATGGAAGAGCCTTGGGAAAAGTTGATGGGCAGAGAGATCTGGGAGTGCATGTCCATTGTACCCTGAAGGTTGCCACACAGGTGGATAGAGCAGTCAAGAAGGCATATAGTATGCTTGCCTATATTGGATGGGGTATTGAGTACAAGAGCTGGCAAGTCATGTTAAAATTGTACAAGACATTGGTTCGGCTGCATTTAGAATACTGTATACAGTTCTGGTCACCACATTACCAAAAGGATATGTACGCTTTGGAGAGGGTGCAGAGAAAGTTTACAAGGATGTTGCCTGGTATGGAAGGTGCTAGCTATGAAGAGAGGTTGAGTAGGTTAGGTTTATTTTCACTAGAAAAAAAAAGATTGAGGGGGGACCTGACTGAGGTTTACAAAATCATGAAGGGTATGGACAGAGTGGAGAGAGACAAGCTTTTTCCCAGGGTGAAGAATTCAATAACGAGAGGTCATGCTTTCAAGGTGAGAGGTGTAAAGTTTAAGGGGGAGACACGCGGTAAGTACTTCACACAGAGGGTGGTGGGCATTTGGAACGCGTTGCCAGCAGAGGTGGTAGAGGCAGGCACGGTAGATTTAAGATGCATCTAGACAGATGCATGAGTAGGTGGGGAGCAGAGGGATACAAATGCTTAGGAATTGACCGACAGGTTTAGACAGTACATTTGGATTGGCTCAGGCTTGGAGGGCTGAAGGGCCTGTTCCTGGGCTGTAAATTTTCTTTGTTATCTTTGTTCTTTGTTCATACCAGGCAACAATCTGGTAAACTTTTTCTGTATCCTCTCCAAAGGATTCACATCCTTCAGGTGGTGTGGTGACCAGAACTGTGTGCAATATTACAAGTGTTGCCTCAGTAAAGTTTTATTAAGCTGCAGTATATCTTACCTATCCTTATACTCAATGCCCCTTTTATTGAAGGCAAGCAGGCCATAAGATTTTTTTACTACCTTATCTACCCGTGCTGCCACCTTCAGTGATCTGTGCGCCTGCACAACCAGATCCCCTTGCATACCACACTCCTAAGGTTTCTGCCATTCACTATATAATTTCCACCTGTGCTTGAACTTTCAAAATGCATCACCTAAACGTAGGTATGGTTATATTGTGGGGACCACTTTGGATGCATTATGTAATTTTAGTGATACAAATACAAGCTTTAAAACAAAAATCAAGATTTATACAAAACTGAAGTTGTGATTCTTGTATAAGAGTCTGGTCAGTTATAACAAGAATGTTGTATTCATGGGAAGGGTACAGTGAACCTACATTGGAATCGTTCCACAGGATTAATTTGTTATTGTCACTTTAGAACTGACAAGTTTAAGGGAAAGAGAGTCAAACAGATTTTCAAAATTCTGAAAAATTTGTAAGTGTTAAATAATAGAAGATTGTTTCCAGTGGTTGATGGCTTGATGTGAAGGAGGGCTAGACTTTTGAGAGGAGCAAAGTCAAAACGCTTTTATTCACAAAGAGGGTTATTTGAATATGGAATATTTTACCCTTAGTGTGCCGAGACAGAGACATCCGGGTTTAAAGTGTAACATTTGGTCTGAGCTGAAGGCAGGAATTCAGTTAGCTACCAACCTTCTGAAGATGAACTCCAATCCCATACTTTTCATAGATGAATTTCCACAGTTACTGGGAAAGGACAGACAACAAGAAAGTACATGTATGTCCAGATAAGAGTTATTGTTGCTCCAGATGCAATAAGGAAAACCATTTTTGTGTAGATTTCTTTTACAATTCTCTGTGCATTGAGTTATAAATTTATGTTCACATTAAATTTAGGATAGAATAATATTTAAAAAAGCCTCTGAAGACCTAAAGTTAAATCTTGTTGTTATACAATCATTACATTATGCTGTTGCCATCAATAGCCTAAGGTTGATATAACTGGGAGCAACTCTCCAGCATGCATTCACCTTCAT
This sequence comes from Chiloscyllium plagiosum, assembly GCF_004010195.1. Taxonomy (NCBI): domain Eukaryota; kingdom Metazoa; phylum Chordata; class Chondrichthyes; order Orectolobiformes; family Hemiscylliidae; genus Chiloscyllium; species Chiloscyllium plagiosum. Next base: position 26,770,527 of record NC_057744.1, on the reverse strand, counting down.
GCTCAGTAGAGCTTTGGTGAGAAAGGAAGAGAGCAATAAAGCAATGCCACAGTTTAAGCAGCAATTTAGTTCACTTAATGCATGCACGGAAAGTGGTGACTTGGACAGAGTGCAAAATGGCATCTGATGCAAGTCTGAGATAATGCAAGCAATTAAACCACTTTAATGTATTGGGCATCATGATGAGTAGCAAAATCATAGTATCCCCAGCAGAACAGAAGCACATTCTCACTTTGTTTCTTTATGGTCCACTTTAGAGTTTGAGTTGCTATGAGTAGGCTATATTTATATATATATATATATATACATATATCTGCTCCTGAAGCAACAGATTAACCTTGTGGAGATTATCTCTATGATGCCAGGGTATTTTTCTAAAGAACAAGATTGCGCCATCAGTCTGCCTGGATTATATATTTGGAATTCAAGTAAAACACACCCTATTTTCAAGATTACTCTGTCAGCAACATTTGAAATGAATCACAATGACCGAACCCCTGCAGCCACATGTTGTAGTCAAATGAAGTCAATTGAGCCACCGAGTAAATATATAGCGTTGCTTGTGAGTGAAGCCACCCATACTCACTTGATGAATGCAATATTTTCTTGCATTGATTATTAATCAAAGACAAATTTCAGTCTTATATTAGATGGTGACATGATTGTAATGAGATTAATATGTCATAGAACTAAGAATGGCTTGGAAAAATGATATGGTACCACACTGAGCACATTAGAAAGGCCCTAACAACTTAAATGTGCTTCCGCTGCTTCACAAATATTGGTTAACTCTTTATTTGAGTATTTTAGAATGGCAATGATAGTCCATTACAACCGAGTCTGCAAGAAGTATTGTTTACTATGATTATAGTACAAAGTAAAATCCCCATCTGTTACTGTTGTAAACAACAATTCCTATCAGACTTCTGCATTGTCAGTGGTTGATGCTAAACTCCTGTTGTGTCCCACTGGGAAAAGGAACTCAAATACACGTGCTGAGATGGGAAAGTAATACCATCCACATTCACATCAAATCATTATGAAGTTTTTGTTGTCAGGTACAGTATGAGGTGAAGACCTTGTTTAAACAAAATGTTACCCAATGCATCAAAGTGGTTTTATTACTTGGGTTCACCATATCTTTCAAAGATGAAACTTCACAATTTAATCCAACGTACAGCATATGTCAAAGAGTCATGATTTCTCATCACTACTTGTAAAGGAGTGTATTCCCTATCGGGACAGGTCAGTTTTTATGATTTTTACTCCCCTCAATGAGAACCGATGATAAACTTTTCCATGTCAAGAATGTTGTTGTGAAGATTGAAGAAGTACCCTTGGCAGAAGTTTTTAAAATATATCCAAACACCCCATTAGGCATTGAGTGCAACGGATTGACAGAATGATACAGAAGAAAAAGAGGACATTCAGCATATCATACCAGTGCTCGCTCTTCGCAAGATCAAACAATTTGCCATTCACCCCAGTACATAATTACCACTGCATACTTTCGTGAGCTGAATGATCAAAGTTGATGTGGATCAGCAGAAGGTTGAGTGAAATTTGAACGCTGGAATCATGCTAAATGTTTTAGCAAGGTGATGGAGTCACTGTATGAGCGAATAGTTTTAATGGGCTCTTGTATATTTTAAAGAGACGAGAAACGTTTTTTATAGTGTCTAAGCGGTATTTTTAGTAAACAAACTTCTATCCTTTTTTTCTTCTCCTTGAAAGATGCTTTTGAATTCTTGTTGGTTATTTCAAATATTAAATAATCTTTCTAATAAAAAGATTAATTTCATAGCATTTCGGATAAATAATTAAATGGACAGCTTAGTTCCAGTGATGGACTTTTTTTTCTTTTCTCTCATTATCCAGGCTTTATGCTCAAATCCTTCGCTTGTATTCTGGTGCATGATGTACCATTGAACTAAAGGCACTGAATGGAAGTGTGCAGATAATAATAGAGTTACAGAGTTATACCATGCAGAAATAAACCCTGCTGTCCAATTAATCCATGCTGACCAGATATCTTAAACAATCTAGTCCCATTTGACTCATATCCCTTCCTAGTCCCTAGACCCGTCCAATGGTTTTTAATGGGTGTAATTGTAGCAGCCTCCAGCAGTACCACCTCAGGCAATTCTATGATTCTATTCAATTAGTCAACCACCCAACTTTAGATTATAGCGTAAGGTTGAAAACTTGAGTCTTTGAGAAGCGTGTAACTATCAACAGGGCATCATCTTAACCAAGAATGAATGTGTCAAGGATCCAGTAGCTTTGGATGCTGGCACTCACCCTGAATATGTAGGAAAGGCCTGGGGACCAATCCCTGATGCTCCTTGATGTCATGGGTTGAGTGGGGAGTACAAACTGAGTTTAATGCCCGATAAATCGAGCAGATACATTCCAAATAAAAAAGGCTTCCTCTCACTATCCCTCACTCCTACATTGCTCATTTTCACTTGAGCCTCCGCACAGATTTATAATGTTCAAATGTTTGCAGTTCACACACATCTTTCCTCAATATTGTATTTCATATGTCAATTACTCATTATTGATTAAATCAACAACATGACTTAATAATGGAATAAATGCATGCAGATTAAAGTGCAAAGACTGCCAGCCACTCAAGCTTTGTGTTTGAGAATTTATGTTATTCAATCCAGGTGATCTATTGGACTAGAACTCTGAGTTCACAAGGATCATAAACCACTTGAGATCTGCTTTTGCAGTCAACAATGGCATCTAAATCACCTGTAAAATGCTGAAAAATGCAATAAAAATCAATGTAGTATTTGCACCCAGATATAAAATGAGATACTGTAATGTTGGTGTTTAAGTTAAGTCTGCCTGTTGATTCTTTTTGTTGAGGATGAACAAATAGCTAACTACAGCTCCCGTGGTAAAATGTACATACAGACATAGAAGTGCTCAAAGTCATGGCTTTGATTAACACTATGCAGCCACAATCTGAAAAGGGCGATTACACTGAACACTTCCCTCCAAATTAATCTATAAAAGAAAAGCTAGCACTTTTGCTTCTCATGTCACAAGAAACAAACATTTCTCATGGTCTGTTATGGCATTTGATGTTCACAGGTAAATATCTCTATGTGTCCAGACAGACACTATCCTTGGGTCTTACAAGAGAAAGCAAATGAGCTACTAGATGGTCATTCATTTTCCAAAATTCCCTCGATTCAAAGAAGGTTCTGTTACATTGTTTCAAAGTTAGGGCTTGCCTTTCTCATTCAGAGATGAGGAGAATTTTTTTTTGAATTGTGTGACTTTTGAATTCTCTGCATCAGAAGGCAGTGAAAACACGTGTCACTGAATATTTTTGAGAGAGAGCTGGGTATATTTTTGTTAGCAAGAGAATCAAAGGTTATCTGGAATAAATGGGAATGTAGAATTTGAAAATCGGAAAGATCAACCATGATCTTATTGAATGGCAGATCAAACTTGAGGGGCCGAATGGTCTTATAACTGCCCTAATTTTGCACGTTCATACTATATAGAATGAAATATTTTAGATAGAGTGGCAATCTATTTCTGAGTTTAGATTATGTTTGTAAAGGCTTGGATGTTGCTCTCAACGTTTTGTAATGCAACTTCAGTTTGTCAGTCTATTCTTGCCATGCATTGCAATATAGATTATATAATCTAATTTTCTTTATAAATGAAATATATAGCACAGCTTACAACAGAGCTTCAGGCAACTATTAATCTAGATGTATCCATTTGATGAAAGCTACCTGTCTTATTTTGTTCTCTGGCCACTGTGGTATAGGTTACATAGTAATCTAAGATATCAATCACATTGATTAGGGTGCGTTGAGATGACTGACTGCTCAAAGCGTATTCAGCCATGGATAAATGGCTCTATGGACGGAATCATACAATTGCAAAATTTAATTCCAGGCTTAACTTTGGAGTCTCTTTGAAACCAATTACTCTCACTCGCTGGCTCACTGCAGAGTTGTCCAAGAATAGAACACAGCAAGCTTCAAATTGAGGTGAGTCAGGTGTATACCAAGAAGTGAACAAGGTCTTTGTTCATAATAAGAATGATTTTGGAATTGATGGAGTTAATGTATCTCAGCTCAGGATGAATATTTAGGGGTTTAACAGGATACAGTGCAGAATTGCCAAAATGGCACTAAGCCTTAAAGGGTTCAATAATGACTAACGTTTGTCATATTTCCCTTTATTCCTTTGATGTTTGGACAGTTGTCTCATTGAAGAATCTAAAATTATGAAAGAATTTATAAAATTAGACGTAAAGATCTTAATGCCTCTACTTTGGGAGCTCTAGAACAGGGATGTAACCTGAAAATGAGAGCTGGTTCTTTTAAGATTGAATTCAAAAAATATCTTCCAATATAAAATAATGACATTCTAAAAGTTTCTCCTCCAAAAGGGTGTAGATATTAAATTAATTGATATTTTTAGAAAGAATGTCAAATAATATGGAAAAGGTGCATAAATAGAGTTTGAACAAAATGAAAGAGAAGGCATAGACCCTACAGAGCTTGCTCCACCAATCAATGCAATCATGGCTTATTTCTGCTTCAAATCCACTTCTTATCACTTACCATATACCTATAATCACTGAGATAAAAAAAAAATCCCTTATCCCTACATTGAATATATTCAAGTCCGGGGAGGAAATTCAAAAGTTTCACGATTTTCTGATTAAAGAAAATTTTCTTCATCCTAATCATTTTATGTCAAAAACATCTTCCTAGTTTCAGCCTGTGCAAACATCCTCTGGGTACTTCTACCTGTTCACAGTGTGTGGGTTGTACTGGGATCTTTGTTTCCTGCCAAAAGTCAATCCTCCTTTCATTGCCAATGTGCACTGAGACAGGATTATTTATGTTAAGGATTAATAACATGTTACAGAAGCCTCTAAGTGACAGAGACTATGTAGGAGACTAGCACAGAGGCTATGTGGGGTTAGTCATGTTCTGTGTTCATTAATTGTGAGTGAGAGAAGGTGTTACTTGCAATAGTAAGAATGATGGGTGAAAATGAGTGAGGTAGGAAATGAAAGATGATAGCACTAATGCTGGTGAAGTGGGATTGGTCATTAACCTACTTCCACAGTGCTGGACATTTCTCTGAATGGTTGGGAAAGTCCTGATTCAGGTATAAACTTAGACCAGATTGTCAGGATCTGATGTTGTGACTCCTTCTACCAGTCTGAAGTGAAGAGCATGTGCCCTGTTTGGGCTGTTTGTAAAGCACTTAACAAGTAATAACCTTCCTTAATTGGCAACTCACCATTGCATAATAAGAAATTCACCCCAATTTAGCTAAAGCATAAAAGATGCAATTTGTATGCTCTCAGTAGCAAGTTGGGTGTTGCTGGATTTCTTATCTGAATCTGGCACATTTCTAGCCGTAGCCTGTGTCACCTGACCTCAATAAGATCACAACTTTGTCTTTTATTTGAGGTGATTGCTATCTCCTCTGACGTAAATCAGCAAACTCTTCAATAAAAATAGCGCATCAGTATTGCATATAACCGTGTCAATCAATTGACAAGCTGAATTTCCAGAACAACCTGACTCTATATAATTTTATGTAGATGTTTGAAAAAAAATATTCCTGAGGAATGGGGAACAAGAGGAGAATGGGTTAAAAGTTACTGATGTACTGGGAGAAGTGGCAGGCCAGTCTAAACAGAGTGCATGTATTTTGTTGATGTTGTGACTCCCTCTACCAGTTTTTTTTTGTCTCAGCATTCCATTTTCCTGCGTCATTGCTACACTATCTTATGGTTGTTGACACCAAATCTGCAAAGGCCAGTAAAGTCACATGTAGAGTTCTCACTCTCAACAAGATGTTTTTGGTAAAGCAATTCCCCTTAAGAAAGAACACCTGACAATAGATCGATGCTGCCCATTTTTGCAGGTCTTTTAGCACCTGGACTTGAAGAAATGAGGACTTAGATATGGAATTAAATTCCATTTTGAAAACTGTGTATCGTTCCATAGCACAGCAGGACTGAAAGAGAGGAGAGGGAAAACATATTTAATCTCAAATAAAAATACAATTAAAAAGACATTTTTATCTAACATCATACTGTTAAGGCAGCTGTATTAAGCATTTTCAAATATTAGTTATTCATCAAATTACAAGGTTAGTCATTGTGTTTTGGAAGATGTGTTACTCTTCAGCGAATAACAGCAAATATACAAAACCTGAACCGAGCACAGTTCACAGTAGAAGCCACTTATTCACTCGACAGATTCCTGCTATACTGGAGGCTGCATTAATTATCTGCTGCTGTGATAATTAATCTGAACCCTGCAAACCTAATCATAAAGCCACATCATTGGCACAATTAACTATCTCACCACTTCAAACAAAAATCCAACATGTCTCACGGATGATAACTGATTCTGGTCATTTGCTGTGATGTTGTAACTTGTCATTTGGCAGGATTAGATGCAGTGTTTCTTTTAATCAATTTCCCATTAACATTCACTGTGGAACGTAAACAGAAAGGTTACGTTTTCACTTCAATAAGTAGAGCAATCAGTGCACTAGGAGTTAAAATAGCCATCAGTGGGAGAGAAGATTATTTAATTTAGAGTGGGTGCTAATTATTTTCTCTGGTAATTTAATGCAATGAAACTAAGCATGATTATTCATGCCATATGAATTATCAGTTAACAGCAAAATCTTGTAGACTGCATCATAAAATCAAATCCGTTCTCCTGTTACCAATCTGCATAGAATATAGCATGTGCTCCTGACTGTCCAATGGAATCCAGGAAAATATACACAACATTGGAGACACAAGTAAATGAATAGGTTATCTGCTATTTTGCTATACCAAAAATTCTTAAAATTATTTTGTTGGTTTTGTGAGATCACAAGAAATGGAAGCATGTGGAAGTTGTTTGGCCCATCAATCTTGCTGTGTCACTCAATGAGAGTGAGGCTGATCTGAGTGTGACCTTAACTCTGTTCTCCTACTTGTCTCAACCAGCCCTCAACTCCCCTGTTGATCAAAAATCTATCTCACTCAACCCTGCATGCATTCACTGGCTCAACCCTAACTGTTCTCGAGGGGAAGAGAATTCCACAGATCAACAACAACCTGAAAGAAGAAATTATGCTCACCTCTATATCAAAGTGAAGATCCTTTATTTTTAAGTTGTATTCCCTCAGGTGAAATATCCTCTCAGTATCTAAACTTGTCGATCTCCCTCAGAATCTTAGCTAATTCATTCTTCCAAAATCCAATGAGAATAGGGCTGAAAATGTGTTGCTGGAAAAGCGCAGCAGGTCAGGCAGCATCCAGTTAACATAAGCCCTTCTTCAGGAAGTACAACCCACACACTGTGAACAGGTAGAAGTACCCAGAGGATGTTTGCACAGGCTGAAACTAGGAAGATGTTTTTGACATAAAATGATTAGGATGAAGAAAATTTTCTTTAATTAGAAAATCGTGAAACTTTTGAATTTCCTCCCCAGACTTGAATATATTCAATGTAGGGATAAGGGATTTTTTTTTAATCTCAGTGATTATAGGTATATGGTAAGTGATAGGAAGTGGATTTGAAGAAGGGCTTATGCCCGAAACGTCGATTCTCCTGTTCCCTGGATGCTGCCTGACCTGCTGCGCTTTTCCAGCAACACATTTTCAGCTCTGATCTCCAGCATCTGCAGACCTCACTTTCTCCCCAATGAGAATAGGGCCAACTTACTCAATACATCCTCATAAGTCAATTCCTTCATCTGAGGAATCAGTCTGGTGAATCTCCTGTGAACTGCTTCCAATGTAATTATATTGTCTGTACCTCTGTGCCAAGAGATTTGGGTTCAAGCCCCACCAGCTCTAGAGGTTTGTAATAACATCTCTGAATAGGATTATTAGAAAATATCTTTCCCTCCTTAAGTAAAGAGACCAAAAGTCCACACAGCACTCCAGGTGCAATACCACCAATGCTCTGTGTAGGTGTAGCACAACATCATTGCTGATACACTCTACTCCCCTTATAAAAGAAAAGTTACAATTCAATTTGTCATCTTAACTACTTGCTGTAATCCATAAGCTCATGGTTTCTCACTCTATTTGCCCACTTATTAGCCATAACGGTCAAAGGGTTAAGAAAGGATACATAGACCTTTAGATCAGAGATGTCAGGGTTATGGAGATGAGAAGGTGATATGGTCACTCATCTTCCAAACTGATTAACTGTCCCTATGCTCGCAAACTCATCATGGAGAAGATTAGAAAAATGAAATCCTTAAGTTATATCCCATCTGCTCCAGGGAACTTGTCAACCTTTAGCACCATTACCTTTCCATAGTATGTTTTCTCTAGTAGTCATTAAGATCCTCCTCCATTTTGTCCTTTGAATATAAATATAAGATGTTTGCTCAAGGTCAGCATTTCCTTGCTTCATATTATTAATTCACCAGTCTTGCCCTCTAAGGGTCTAAGTATGAATTTAGCTATTCATGTCTTTAAAAATATATCCAGAATCTTTTACTGTCTCTTTTATATTTCTTGCTCCCACCTTCCCCCTACCCCTCCTCACCCCCTTTACTAGTTTAAATGCTCCCGAGCAACTCTAACAACTTGCCCCACAGGTATTTTTGTTCCCCTACAATTTAGGTGCCATCAGTCCTTCTTAATACAAGTCATTTCTACGAGATTCCAATGATCCAAAAATGTGAACCTGCACCAACGAACCCCACCTCCTCTTGGCTGAACACTTCAGTTCCCCTCCCACTCTCCAAGGACATGCAGATCCTCGGCTTCCTCCAATGCCAAACCCTAACTACCGATTGCCTGGAGGAAGAATGACTCATTTTTCCACCTTGGGATCCTGCAACTACACGGGATCAATGTGGACCTCACCAGTTTTCTCATTTCCCCTCCCCCACCTTATCCCACTCCCTAGCCTCCACTCGGCTCTGCCTTCTTGACCTGTACATCGTCTTTCCCATCTATCCACTCCACCATCCTCTCCAAACTATCACCTTCTCCCTACCTTCATCTGTCTATCACATTCCCAGCTACCATCCCCTCAGTCCCACCAACCCACAAGCCTCATTCCTGATGAAGGGCTTATGCCCGAAACATCGATTCTTCTGCTCCTCAGATGCTGTCTGACCTGCTGTGCTTTTCCAGCACCACACTCTCGACTCTGATCTCCAGCAGCTGCAGTCCTCACTTTCTCCTAACAGATCTCAATAACTACATTTACTCAAAAAAGAACCCACTCAATGTTGTGAAACTTGAAAGGGTTCAGAAAAGATTTACAAGGATGCTTCCAGAGTTGGAGGATTTGAGCTATAGGGAGAGGCTGAACAGGCTGGGACTGTTTTCCCTGCAGCATCAGAGGCTGAGAGGTGACCTTATTGAGGTTTACAAAATTATGAGGGGCATGGATAGGATAAATAGACAAAGTCTTTTCCCTGGGATGGGGGAGTAGGGAACTAGAGGGCATAGGTTTAGGGTGAGAGGGGAAAAATATAAAAGAGACCTAAGGGGCAACTTTTGCATGCAGAGGGTAGTACATGTATAGAATCAGCTGCCAGAGGAAGTGATGGAGGCTGTACAATTGTAACATTTAAAAGGCATTTGGATGGGTATATGAATAGGAAGGATGTGGACCAATGCTGTCAGGTGGGACTAAATTGGATTGGGATATCTGGTCAGCATGGATGGGTTTGATCGAAGGGTCTGTTTCTGTGCTGTTCATCTCTATGACTCTATGACTGTAATTCACAATTGTGTACTTGCAGAAATATATGCATTAACCTGACACTTTAAAACCAGCCACTTAGCTGCTCTCTTGCTGTGAGATCCACCTTACAGGTTTCTCCAAAGTCAGCTGTGAATTTCGCTGTTTGTCTATTTTTCTTAGATGCACTCTGATATCCAATGATACTTGAAATCAAACAGTAGAAACAGCAGTTGTGCAGATTCACTGCTGGGTCACACATCTGTTTGACTCACTTCTCATGTGGTTACTGTTTTTGTCTCTCTTCCTTCTTTTTAAAGTGCCATTGTTTTGATTTCTTTTCCCCTAAAGTTCCTAGACAATGCAATGCTTATGAAACAATAATGACTGCTCCTGGAATTGGAGGAAATCAGGTGAACTACTGAAAATACCTCAAAAAAGAGCAGCTCTCACAGCCACAAACATTTTCCCATCCTTCATGTTGAATTACCAGAATCCTCTCAGCCAAATTGAAAGTCAAAGCAAAGTTTCCAAAAGATTTGGAAAATCCAGGGAAGCATATCTAAAAATATAAAAAGAGGGAAAATTGGAGTATGAGGATGGGTTGCTGGACCTGAAACGTTAACTCTGATTTCGTTTTGCAGGTGCTGCCAGACCCGCTGAGCTTTTCCAGCAACTTCTGTTTTCATTTCTGATTTACAGCATCCGAAGTTCTTTCACTTTTTATTTAGTCCTCTCTTTTGAACCTTCCCCAACTTTTCTGTTTGTAAGCCTCATTTCCCAGAGCCTAGTTGTGAAACATTTTGATCTGTTCAAGGCAGCAAATGATTTTATCTTACTTTTCTGGCATTTTTCTTGTAACTCAATTGAGAGAAATATCAGTTGTTGTTGGCTGCTCTTTCGCTCCACCTCTTGGTGTAACAGGTGAACCATTGCCCCACAATCTAGAGCAGTTGTCATTTTATATTCTCCCCGTTTTTTACATTTTTGTGATTCCAGTCAACTAGCTCCATTCCTGTGATTGAATCCTACTACTTATCTGTGTACAATCCCTCAAGTACTCATTACTTTCCTGCAACGAGACTTCCATTAGCAGCTATTCAAGTTCTGGGAATTAAAAGATGGATATTCCCTGCAGGAATCCAGGTTACAATATCTCCCAGTTTGACTGAGCTGTAATCATCTCTAATTTAAGCCATTGGGGTCAGTTATGCAAGAAAAAGCATAGTTAGAAGATGGAAGCATCTGGAAGACACAAGAAAGCCTAACTTTTTTTTATTAGGAAGATAGAGCTACAACAATTACTGCTTTCAGCTATAATTAATCAAGGGCAGCAGGTAAATTCTGGGTGATTAATTGCAAAACTGTACCGAGGAGATTGTGGATCCATGTGCAGATACCTCGGTGTTCAAAATTCTTTAATTATAGAGTGATAATCCTTCACTACTACCCGCTCCCCAAATAACAGTGACAGATTTAGCTGCCAACATGGTTAGAACTTACCCTTAGTGAAAAAAGAAGACCTTCCATAGTTTTCCCTCAATAGCAATGGGTTTGATTATTTGGAATTTTTGTCTGTGTTACTTTAGATTTGTTTGACTTTTTGCTCACGGAGGCACCCGCCCAAAGGTTTTCACAAGGAGACATGTGATGGATTACAAGTGGGAACACAAATGGAAATGATAGCAAATACAAAGAGTGCTGAAGAAACTCAGCAGGTCTGGCAGCATCCATGGAGAGAGAAACCGATAACATTTCAAGATCAGTGTGATTTTCTTCAAATGGAAGTCATTCTTTTGTTGTTAGATGATGATGAAAATTGAGAGCTGGGAGCAAAGGTAAATGTCCACATTTATGCTTATTATTATTAGCTCCAACTTCTTGCAATGTAGTTCTGCCAAAGGGTACTTTTCATTAAAGGTTGAACGATTGTCATGGAATTTGTCATGTTGATTTATCTCCTTTTCTTTCTTCACCGATCATTCTTATCTGAGATATTTCTTTATGTTAGATTGATAAAAGACTTTCCCAACTGAAGTAGATGATATAATTGAATAAAAGTTTTTTTTTAAATCACTCTGCTTCAAAAATATCAACTGCTTCCACCATCTTATATTTACTAACCATTTCAAGGCATATCAAAGAAAACACTTCATTCAAATCTCCCTCCCTTACCTATTATAGGGTGATTCAAATGTTCAATAATTTTGTTTGGCAGCATTTCTGGAGAGATGAATGTCTGTTCAGGAATGGCATATATTATCAAGATTGTCCATTTGATCAGGTTGGGTATTATAAGTATAAATGATTGAATGGGACCTGTGATATGTTTTCTGATATTATGTTGACTCTTAAAACATGGACACTGAGATGGAGTTCTTGGTTAGAACAAGTGTCAGAAGGTTTATTCGTGAAGCAACCAAATGCATTATAATTCTATCACAGATATCAACATTGCTTGGATTCTAACACTTAACAAATTTGTTGACAAATTAATTTACTTTCATGTTGGAGTACAAAGAACAGTAGCAGCTACTCAAGATAGAGCTGATATGTTTGGACAAGAATATCACATGATATGATGGCACGCTGGTATCATCATTTAGATTTCTTAAAAGTACATGCTTACCTGATAATTGAAACATGAATTATCATAATATCACCCTTTTTTTCCTTTAAAGATTTGTATTTTTTCCCATAAGAAACATATACAAGGTTACAGATCTAAAATAACAGAGTCACATGTTATATTTAACACATTGAGGTCATATTTTTGTGGCTGTATAATGTTGAGTTCTTGTACAGTTCTTAGGGGGTGATTGCAGTTTCATGCTGTTGTGTATTGTCAGCCATTGTAAATTGATGTCAACTGTTCACTATGGATGTATTCTGTTTTGTGTTTTTTGGGGCATGTTGTATTTGCTGTTAATTCTACACTTTCAGTAGCTAAATCATTATCTTAGGTTACCACGTGCAGTTTCAATGTGTCTTTTGTTCATTGTAGAGAATAATACAATGTCATATAATCTGATCTTGACTTTGGACTTGTCTTCCAAATGTAAAAATTGCAGGCGAAGGTAAACCTTTGTTTTGATATATAGCTCAGAAGTTCAATCTGACAATCAATATCATGCACTGTTGGGTTAGACTCTGGAAGCTCTTTTGTTACAGGTATTTCCTGAACTTTGTTGATATGTTTGGGTTTTGTGGGTGTAAATTTGGTCATTTTCTTTGTGTGGACAGTGCTTGAGCACTTTCCATGTATTCTCGTTGAGCTTTGTGCTGCTCTTTTTTTTGAAGATGACATTCTCCACATTTTGACCCATTGACACTTTGTAGTGCATTACTTGCATATGTCACATAATTTTGAGTCTGCTTCAATGAATTGGATAAAAATTACCTCATGTACAACTGGAGTGGTTTATTTGCTTTGTTTACCATTGCTATTGTTGTTGTGGAGTCAAGAGCATGGAGATATTGCCAGAATAATTTTCCAACACTGCTCACTATCTGCCACCAAGCTGCCACCATGATGATGGTCTTTCTATTATTCATTTATGGGATGTGGGCACCATTGGTTGGGTCAGCATTTATTGCCTATCTCTAATTGCCTTGAGAAGTTGGTGATGAGTGCCTTCTTGAACTGTTACATTCCTTCTGGGCTAGTTATGGCCACAATACTGTAAGCAAGAGACTTTCATGTTACTGAGAAGAAACAAGGAAAGAAAGGAATTCTCAACAGTTCCAAACCTAACTCTTCATTTTCTGATCGGGAAATCATGTCTATTTTTTATTATGACAGATTAACATGCAACTTTATGTCTGGCTTTAATTCCACAGCTCATTATGGCCCATCCAGGATGGCTACTTTTGTAGTCAGCCCCAAGGTAGTAAATCTTATGCTGGTTTGTGATGATGCCACTGTCTATAAATCTGCAGTCGCACAAACTTCAGTATTAGACACCAAGTGTCTAGGCATCAAGACCAGTTGTAAAAATCACAGTCGGGATCAGCTAATTGTACCCAAACTACTTTTGCAGCATTCAGGAGAGAACATTTAAATACTCAGCTGATAAAGGTCATCTGGCATAAATTTTCTCTTGCCTAGTCTTTATATTTTTCTTCTGCCCACCACTGTTTTCATGATGCTGTTCATTGAGCGTAAGTTATTGCTTTTGTAATTATGGATGGAAGGATGGCTACTCACAGAAAACAACACCACTACGCTGCAACAATATTAACTGCATTTACTTTTACAAAAGTGAGTTTTCCAGTTACGTTATTAAAAGTTTGATGGCCTTAGAAATAAAAAGGTTTTATCAAACTGTCATCTGTGAGATTAGGAGCAAATGATAATGAACGTTCATTAACAGATGGTGCATTAGAGCAAGATGTGAGTTAACTGTGAGCTTTATAGAGGAAGTTTATGGATGAAATGGGACTCATTCAGAGCTTGAGTAGATTCCCGTGTCAAAGTCAAATTTGAACAACACTGTTAAAAGAGCCTAGTCAGATTAAGATGAACAGTTCTGTTCTTAGCCAATTACCTTCTCACCCTTGCTTCTAGTCAGTCCACTGTGGTTAAAACGATTTCAATTGACTCCAAAACTGACATGTGCTCACAAGCTGTGTCCTGGAAATCTATCAGTGTCCAAGGTAAGAAGATATATTTTTGTAATAAAGCAGAACTTCCTTTTTATTTTCTTTCTTCATCCTTAATATATTTTCCTAATCTCTTGAAGATACTGAGACTTGACATCAGAGTTCTTCTGAAGCTAGTTTTGGGCAGACTGCAGATCACATTACAACTGTTCCATATCCCATTCTTTTTCCAGCAGTTGGTTTTCATAAAGTTCAGTTCCATGGGCAAGAGACAGATATTACTACAAGGTCTGAAATATCTTAATGGTTGTATTGAATCTGAATTTCAGAAAGAATTGAAAGCTGAATGAACATTGATCATGTATTTGTTAGTCAAAGAGATGGCCAAGTGGAGGGATTGGGGTGAAACTTTTGTATCTAGAGGAACAGAATCCACAGGTAAGGTGAAATAATGTTTTAGCAATATAAGACATTGGCTTTACCACATTAAGTATTGTGTTGGGAGCAGTTATGTGTACCACAGCACAGGTTGGCCCTGGGGGGAATGAAGCACAGATTTACCAGAATATGACTTGAACTTCAGGAATTAAACTACAAAAAAAGAAATTAAACAAACTAAGATTGCATTCACTCAAATTTAAATGATTAAGCCGTGATTTGATCAACATGTTCCAGATATTAAGGGATATAATATCACTTGAGATAACCTATTTCTGTTAATTGGTGGGTCTAACACTTAGGGTACAGGGAGAAAATTTAGAGTGATACTTTTCAGCAGGAATATTGAGAAACACTTTAGTTGAAAGGTAGTGGAACTTTAGGGCTCTCTTTATGAAAATAATTAATGATATATTGTTAATTTTGATGTAGAGATTGATGGCTTGTTGTTAAGTAAGTGTATTAAGTAGAAGAAGGAAAAGGCAAGATGTGCAGATAGGTTACAGATCAGCCATTATCTCATTGAATGGCAAGCCAGGTTCAAACTGCGAAATGATCTGTCCTAGTTCCGAATTTTTTAACTGAGTCTGAAGTTGCAATAGAAAGGTGTGACCATCACAGGAAAGCACAATGTATACTGTCATAGGTCAAATTGGGAAGGAGTGTGAAATGATTTTAACGGGCAAGGAGGAGCATATGTTTACTTCCTCACGATAACCATTGCTTTCTCAGTAGATTCCCACACCACATTTGAGTTGATAGCAGCTTTTAAACCCAATGGACCACCAACATTGCACCAACATCTTACAAATCATGTCAGATCTCAACCTGCATGTTAATTTTGGCTCCCATCTGTTTTGGAGAAGGGAACTGCTCATCTCTATTCCATGCTACTCTAACATCATGTGAGAATGGAATGTTAAGTGTTGCCTTCAAACCTGAGAATTTCTCATTCCCAGCCAAATATGGAGGAAACATTGGTCCTGTCTTGTTTACTTCCGAGCTGGGAATGCTCATGGGTTCTTTCAATGCTGCTCTTTAGCTCTGTGCTTTGAGGGCAGTTGTCACATTCCCACTTGCAATCCTCAGTGAGATCAAAGAACTTGGATAAGTGTGCAATTTGAACCTCAGCCTTTTTTTTTAAACCCAGCCTCCAATGTTTTTCCCTATGAAGAAATTTGTTTTTCACACAATGCTCACTTCAGTGTTTGCTGGTGGGACAAGTGACACAATATTGTCAATTTGTGAACTAATTATCTGTGTGGTATCAACATTAATTATTGCTTTTGTGACAATTGTTTGTTATGTGATACATCATGCTTGCAAACCTAGATTTATCATTCCTTCTGTCTTGCATCTATTGTTCAACCTGTCAAATTGCCTTCAAAAAGGATGGACAGTTGACTATTCTGTGAAGGTGGATGATTTTCTATTGTCTTCACTGACAGCTACTAGGTACTTCATCGACAAAATGATATGATACAAAAATTGGGGAAGATGAAGATAGTAACTTGGAGTGAAAAGGATTCACTTTGATTCATTATTAAGATTCCATTCTCTGGATCAAATTGTAAGTTGTGATAGCTGCAGGGCAGATAGCACATTGCAAATTTAGATGCTGTTTGACACTCTTTCATGTGAAGGTCTCCTATTCATGTGGATTTTCCAGTTAGCTTCTTTACATCAGCAGGGAAGGAACACTAGGGCTTTGTAAACTCTCGTCAGGAAAATAGTGGCATTTGCTTTTTTTGCTTTTAGCAATGTTTCTTCCCAGCTCCCGAAGGAGAGCAAATTCCGTGACGACAATAGCTTTTTCAGTACAATGCTCAAGCATTAGTTATTCATATATAAGACACAGCATTAAGGCTCCAACCTGTATTCATTTTTGAGCCCAAATTTTACTGTAATAGTAAGGGAGATTTGCGTGCAGAGTTGTAAAGCCTGTAGTGTGCCTATGGTGTGTCACTTGTGTGAGACTGTTGATGTTCAATCTTTATGTCCACCAAAATAGGTATCTCCAGCATATCTCTGAGATGGCGACCAGCTGTTCCTTTCCACATTAACCATGGTGAAGCAATGAAATTAATGAACAGAGCCCTGAAATAATAATCCAAACAGAAGGAGTTTGTGTCCATTCACAGTCATTTATAAATTCAAATTCAGTTCAAGAAAGCCTTTTTAAAAAATTGCAGAATAAAATCTGTGAAACTGTGCCTAAAGTTGTCAGGATTCAACTGGTTCACTAATGTCTCAGTCATAGAAATCTGCCAGTCTACTTTTTACATGATCCCAGATCCACACCAAGGTTCTTGAATTTTTACTGCCTTCTGAAATGTCCTTGTAAGTCAGTCCATTTTATCAAATCATGACAATAAACGTAAAAGAATATAGTAATAGCAACTACCCAGCTACAACATAGACAGTGAATTTGGAAATGGTGAATGCACGTTCAGCCCAGATGTTCCAGCAAAGTCCTTATCATGAACATCTCTGAAATGGAGTTTAACTTATATAAATGTGAGGTGCTGCATTTCGGGAAAGTAAATCGTAGCAGGACTTATACACTTAATGGGAAGGTCCTAGGGAGTGTTGCTGAACAAAGAGACCTTGGAGTGCAGGTTCATAGCTCCTTGAAAGTAGAGTCACAGGTAGATAGGATAGTGAAGAAGGCATTTGATATGCTTTCCTTTATTGGTCAGTGTAATGAGCACAGGAGTTGGGAGGTCATGTTGAGGCTTTACAGGATATTAGCTGGGCCACTTTTGGAATATTGCATGCAATTCTGGTCTCCTTCCTATCAGAAGGATGTTGTGAAACTTGAAAAGGTTCAGAAAAGATTTGAAACGATTTTTCCAGTGTTGGAGGATTTGAGCTATAGGGAGAGGTTGAATAGGCTTGGGCTGTTTTCCTGGAGCATCGGAGGCTGAGGGGTGACCTTGTAGAGGTTGATAAAATTATGAGAGGCATGGATAGGATAAATAGACAAGGTCTTTTCCCTGGGGTGGGGGAGTCCAGAACTAGAGGGCATAGGTTTAGGGTGAGAGGGGAAAGATATAAAAGAGACCGAGGGGGCAACTTTTTCATGTAGAGAGTGGTACTTGTATGGAATGAGATGCCAGAGGAAGTGGTGAAGGCTAGTACAATTGCAACATTTTAAAGGCCTCTGGGTGGGTTTATAAACAGGAAGGGTTTGGAGGGATATGGGCCAGGTGCTGGCAAGTGGGACTAGATTTGGTTGGGATATCTGGTCAGCATGGATGGGTTGGACCGAAGGGTCTGTTTCCATGCTGTACCAACTATAACTCGATTACTCTGTTGTCAAAGTGGGGCATGATTTTCAAAGTCACTGTGTATGCTTGCATTCCCATAGCTGAGCAGTCTATTTAACTATAGTCAGCAGAATTTTCCATTACCTCGTTTGGGAAGCTCCTGGAACTGATCCAGATTTAGAAGAACAATGCTAAATCAAGGCTACAGTGACATAGTGAAGTGTTATTGCAGTTGTAGTCCTGTAAACTGGGACTAATTCTCAATGCACTATGTGAAAATTTATATTAGGTTAATTTATTAACATAGAATATGAAACTGGTATCAATAATGCTGACTGTGAAAATGTTGGATTGTTATGAAGCTTAAATTATTCAATAGTGTCTTCCAGATAAGGAGATTTGCTGTCTTTACCTCATCCGGCTTCCCTGTAAATCTAAACCCAATGTAATCTTTGATGATTCTGCTCCTTTAACAAGGTTATGTTGTCCTTGTTTTATTTTTCAGGAGGTCATAAAGACACAGGTTCTGAAATGTCTGGGTTGATCTACTTGAGGTAACTTTTAAGTTAATTAAAGGGAAGTGGCCAGTTGTCCCAGCTCAACTTTTCTCTAGTTTGCTTTGGTTTGGTTTGTGTGTGGTGCTGGAAAAGCTCAGCCGGTCAGGCAACATCCGAGGAGCAGGAGAGTTGACATTTCAGGCATAAGTACTTCATCAGGAAAGGTTTGGTTTGAGTTTTAGCAGTCTGGCTGTTGCGAGAAAGTACTCAGTCAGTTTTGATGCTGTTGATCAAAGAAACAGCTACATGGAAGAGGGTCAGAAAAAGTGAGGACTGCAGATGCTGGAGATCAGAGTCAAGAGTGTGGCACTGGAAAAACACAGCTGGTCAGGCAGCATTTGAGGACCAGGAGAGACAATGTTTTGGGCAAAAGCCCTTCATCAGAAAAAAAGCTTTTGCCCAAAGCATTGATTCTCCCATTACATGGAAGAAGGTGTTCCATGCTGAATCACTCTGCTATTTCTCCTGCCTGTAAGAACCTGTATTAGATTTTTCCTTTTTTGCCCAGGGTGTTTATGGGAAGTGTTACAAATATTTGGATCAGCATCATTAAGTTGGGATAGTCTGTTGGGTTTTTAAGCAGTTGAGTTATTCTATATTCTGTTCGCTTGTGTTTATGTTTCATTCAATAATCTTGCAAATAAATTCTGCTTTGTTTAAAACTGAGTAGTTGGTCCAGCTGCATCACTCCTGGAATATCCACACTTACACCTGCTCAAAACAATGAGAAAAGTTAGGGTCTGGACTATCTTCTTGCACTGTTTTGAGGGGGTCTGACCTGGTCCATAACAGATTGGGGGCACTTTGTGGAATTTATCCTATAGTTCCAATTTGGGATTAGGGTTGCTGGACTCTAAGGCAGCGAGTGGGAGATATTAGTGTCTTAATTCTATATTAATAAATTAACTGAAAATAAATTTTCACACATTCCATTCAAAATTAGTCCCAGTTTACAGGACTACAACTACAATAACATATCACTATAGCCTTGCTTTAGCTTTGTTCTTTTAAATCTGGATCAGTTCCAGGAGCTTCCCAAGCAAGGTAATGGAGAATTCGGTTGGTTTAAACAGACCTTGGTGTAATAATGGCTCTTTCAGTCATCAAGAGTTTTCTGGGGATGAAAGGAGTGACCTTGGGGGCCTTGGAAAAGGTGAAATGGGCCAAGCTGCCAGTGACCATGTGGGTTTTGTTGATCCAAATAAAACCTGTAGGTAGAGCTCATGAGGTATTTGCATCATGATGAGAGAGGGTATCTGAGGCATATGAGGAGTTGAAGAAAGCCATCTTAAGTGCATATGATCTTATGCTAGAGGCTTACAGATAACATTTCAGGAATCTAAGGAGGGACCCTGGTCAAATCTGCATTGAGTTTGAAAGAATCAAACAAAGTAATTGTGATAGGTGAATAAGGGCATTATAGAGAGGGCACTATGACAAAGAGAAACAATTATCTTGGAGTATTCGAAAATTGACTTCCTGAAGTAATGAGAACTCATGTGGAAAAGCAGATAGTTAAACGGCAAGGTTAACAGCTGAAATGGCTGGTGATAATGAGTTGGTTCATTAACCAAATTTTGGCTTCCAACATCAGTTTCAATCTGTGAGGGATAGAGATTAGGGAAAAAAGAAATCCTCAAGTGGAAAGGGAAAGGTAGATCTCAGTGAAGATCATAAGGGTAAAAAGGAAACCCTTGAGGGAAAAAAAGAAATTTAAAAACTCCGGTGTTTTCACTGCAACAAAGTAGGCACATGATATCACAGTGTTGGTAGGTTAGGAAAAGCACTGGGAAGCCAGATGTAGAAAAACAGGATAAGCCAGTGAATTTTGTTGGAGTGGTAATGGAAAGCACAGTGGAAGCTGGAAAGCTGTGCAATCTGGTCGGTGGTTGGTTAAGGTAGAAGTGCCAGATCTTATAAATCCGTCTACTTGCAAAGGTAAAGTTTACTCACACTGGCCAGAACCAGCAGGTAAATAGGTCACAATATTGAGACCTACAGGATCCTCTCAATCTGTGATGTTGGAAGATGAGGAGATATGTACCTCTGAAGGACTGTTGCCAGAAAAGGTGCTGGTAACAAGAATTTGCAGTGAGACAAGAAGCACTCAATTATGCAGAGTGAGGTTAGAGTGTCCTGGATCAGTGATTAGCACTGCTGTCTCACAGTGTCAGGGACCTGAGTTCAATTCCAGCCTCAGGTGACTGTCTGTGTGGAGTTTGGGCATTTTCCCTGTGTCTGCGTGGATTTCCTTCGGGAGCTCCGGTTTCCTCCCACAATCCAGAGATGTGCGGGTTAGGTGAATTGGCCATGCTAAATTGCCCATTGTCTTCAGTGATATGTTGGTTAGGTGCATTAATCTGGGGTAAATGTAGTGCAATGGGTCTGGGTGGGTTTCTTTTCAGAGAATCGGTGTGGACTTGCTGGTCCAAATGGCCTGTTTCCACTGCTAGGATTCTATGATCTGTTGGACAAACTCTTAGCTTCAGGAATACATTTTGTTCTTGCTATAGCTGGTACAAAGGTAGGAGATCTGCCTACTGTTGTTGAAAAGCCAGTGGAGACTCAGGCGACTGAAATATTGAAGGCCACATATTCTGAGAATTTTCCAGATTGTGTGATAACGAAGTGACAAAGTCACCAGTTGAAACAGGAGAGGTCAAAGAGTACAGATAAGAAAACTGAAGTGGAATTAGGAGAGACCTTGTATGATCAGATGGTTGATATAAACCAGGAGCAGATAGGTGACAAAGCAGACATCTTTAGCTCAGATAAATTAACTGAATTACAGCAGAAAGATGAAAATTTAAAACAATTGTATCAAAAAACATGCATGGAAAAAGGATCCAAATGTATCCCTGGTTGCTACTATCTTAAAAATGATGTTTTAACGAGGAAATGGAAACCATCACATATTCAGGCAGATGAGAAATGGTCATAAGTTCATCAAGTCGTATTGGCAGTGGGCTATAGAAAGGTGGGTGTTGCGAGTGGCACATGAACTACCGATAGGGGGTCATTTAGGGATGAAAAAACTCAAGCTAAAACACAAAAACATTGTTACTAGCCTGGACTGCACAATAATGTAATTGAATTTTGCCAGACATGTCATACATGTCAAGAAATTGGAATACCACAGGCAGTAATAAATCCTGCACCTTAAAAACCTATTCCTGCATTTCAGGAACCTTTTACAAGAGTCTTAATTGATTGCATAGGACCCCTACCTAAAACAAAAAGTAGGAATCAGTATTTGTTAACAATAATGGATGTGTTCACTAGATTTCCAGAGGCCATTCCATAATATCACAGCTAAAAATGATTGTAGGGGAGTTACTCAAAATTTTCACTAGATACAGACTACCCAGCAATACAATCGGATCAAGGGTCAAACTTCATATCAAAATTATTCAAGGAAGTTATGGACATCTTAGGAATAAAACAATTCAAATCTATTGCATACCATCCAGAATCACAGAGAGTGCTAGAAAGAAGGCATCAGACATTCAAGACCATGTTGAGGGTTTATAGTCAAGACAATCTAGATGATTGGGTTAAGGGAATTCTGTTTGTACTTTTTGCCATCAGAGATGCACCAAATGAATCAATCAAATTCAGTCCATTCAAATTAGTTTTTGGGCATGAAGTGAGAGGACTGCTAAAATTAATTCAGGAGAAATTGGCAAGTCAGAATTCAGAGACCACATATTTGGACTATGTGTCAAATTTTAGGGAACGATTAATTAGATCCAGGGAGTTGGATGGATAGCATTTAAAAGTTTCACAGCATACAATGAAACAGGAAACAGGTGAGAAATCAAAAACTCACAATTTTGCTAAGGTGTTCGTGTCACTTCCAGTGATAGGTGAACCTTTAAAAACAAGGTTTGTGGACCTTATCAAGTCAAAAGGAAATTGAGTGTGGTGAATTATTTGATAAAGACTTAAGACAGAAAGAAATCTCAGAGTGTGCCATGTGAATATGCTCAAAAGGTAGTTTGACAGGGAAGAAAAGCCAAAGGAGACTGTGTTATTGGTTACAGAACAAATGCAAGAACCTAGTTCAGAGGATTCTGACTTGTCAAATTGAATTGGACAATGAGGAAGTCATCAAAAATTGGGATAAATTACTGAGTTACCTTACAGAGGAAAATTGAAATGACCTGAAAGAGTTATTATTATCACATGGGGAGATATGTGAAAATAAGCTGGAAAGTACTAGTCTAAGTATGCATGTTGTAGCTATAGGAGATGCTGTTCCCATTAAGCAACATCCTTATAGGCATAACTCTCCACAATTGGCACAGATTCAGAAGGAGATTGAGCACATGCTCCAAGACAACATAAACAAAGTGAGTTACAGTGACTGTTGCTCTCCCATAGTAATGGTGCCAAAACCAGATGGTACCCAATGGTTATTTGTGAACTATTGCAAAGTCAATGCAGATACAAAGATTGATGCATATCTGATTCCATGTTTGGAAGACTGTGTTGAAAAGTTGGGACAAGCAACTTATATTTCTAAGTTAGACTTGCTCAGAGAGTACTGACAGGTACTTTTGTCTGAAAAAGTGAAGACAATTTTGGCTTTCGTAACGCCAAATGGACTGTATCTGTTTAAAGTTATGACATTTGGTATGGAAAATGCGCCAGCCACATTTCAGAGACTAACCAATAATGTCATAGCTGGATTACCCAATTGCTTCGTACATATAGATGACCTGTTGATTTTTAGTCACACATGGAAGGAACATTTATAACATTTATCTGAATTGTTCAATCGACTTCAGAGGCAGGCTTGATATTAAACTAAAAGTGAATTTGCCAAAGCCCAAGTCACCTTCCTGGGCCATGTTATTGGACATGGACAAATGGCCCACAGAGTGCAAAAATAAAGGTAATTGGGAGGTTTCGCGTACAATCGACAAAAAGGGCAATACTCCGATTCCTGGGATTGAGTGGATTTTATCGAAAATTTGTACCAAATGTTCAGTGTGGCTGCTCCACTCACTGGATTGCTAAAGAAAGGCAAGAGGTTTCAGTGGACTGCGGACTGTCAGAAGGTACATGACAGCCTGAAAGCTGTGTTAACCACTGCCCCAGTGTTAGCCACACCTAATAACACAAAGCTGTTCAAGGTGGCTATCAGTACAAGTGGTTTGGGTGTTGGTGCTGAGCTCTTACAGGAAGTCAGCAAGAAAATAAAACGAACTATTGTGTACTTCTCCAGGAAATTGAACATGCCCATGCATTAGCAAAAATATTCAATAGCTGAGAAAGAGACTTTAAGTTTGGTGTTGGTGTTACAACATTTCAATGTTTATGTTACCAATAATTTATCTGAGACAATCATAAACACTGTTCATAATGGATTGAAGTTTGTGTAGAAATTTAAGGACAAAAATGCCAGACTGTTTAGAGGGCGCTTGTTGTTATAGCCACTCAATTCGTAAATTGTGCGTGTGGCAGCACGAGAAAACATGACTGTCGACGCATTGTCAAGACTTGGATGAGAAACGAAGGCATTCAGTGGCAGGAGTAAACGGATTGAAACACAACGTAGAAGCGTATGTTTGCATGTTTATAGTCTGTAATGTATATAGGTATTGTAGTGTATTAACAGCACGAGATTAAAGGGTTTTAAAATGATGTTATCATTCAATATGAAAGGCGATGGTGCGGTGGCACGATGGCTCAGTGGTTAGTACTGCAGCTTCACAGCACCAGGAACCCAGGTCCAATTCCAGCCTCGGATGATTGTCTGTGTGAAGTTTGCACATTCTCCCAGTGTCTGCGTGGGTTTCCTCCGGGTGCTCTGGTTTCCTTCCAAAGATGTGCAGGCCAGGTGGATTGGCCAGGCTAAATTGCCCATAGTATTAGCTGCATTAGTCAGAGGGAGATGGGTCTGGGTGGATTGCTCTTCAGAGGGTTGGTGTGGACTTGTTGGGCTGGAGGGCCTGTTTCCACGCTGTAGAGAATTTAATATTGATAGTTTTTATTAAGACAGGAGGAATGACAATGTTGCTCCTTTAACAAGGTTATTTTGTCCTTTTTTTTCAGGAGGTCATAAAGATAGAGGTTCCAAAATGTCTGGGTTGATCGACTTGAGGAAGCTTCTAAGTTTAAAAAAAACACTTGTACGGTGAAAGGGGAGCGGTCAGTTGTCCCAGCTCAGCTTTTCTCTGGTTTGGTTTGGTTTGGGTTTGAGCAGTCTGCCTGTTGAGGGAAAGCAGACACTCAGATTTGAGGCTGCTGGTCAAAGAAACAGCTCCATGGAAGAAGGTGTTCTATGCTGAATCTCTCTGCTGTGTTTCTCTCTCTCCTCTAACGCCCTGTGTCTGATTTTTCCTTTCTGGCCAAGGGGTGTTTATGGGGATTGGTGCAACTATTTGGAACAGCATCATAGTCTGTTGGGTTTTTAAACAGTTGAGTTTTTCTATTTTCTGTTCTCTTGTGTTTCATTTGGCAATTAGATTAGATTAGATTAGATTACATTACATTACAGTGTGGAAACCGGCCCTTCGGCCCAACAAGTCCACACCGACCCGCCGAAGCGCAACCCACCCATACCTCAACCCCTACATTTACATTTACCCCTTCCCTAATACTACAGGCAATTTAGTACGGCCAATTCACCTGACCTGCACATCTTTGGACTGTGGGAGAAAACCGGAGCACCCGGAGGAAATCCACGCAGACATGGGGAGAACGTGCAAACTCCACACAGTCAGTCGCCTAAGGCGGGAATTGAACCCGGGTCTCTGGCGCTGTGAGGCAGCAGTGCTAACCACTGTGCCACCGTGCCGCCCACAATCTTGCAAATAAATTCTGTTTTGTTTGAAAATAAGTGATTGGCTAGCTGCATCACTCCTGGAATATCCACACTTACATCTGCACAAAACAACTGAAAAAGTTCAAGTTTGCGCTGCCTTTTTGAAATGTTTTGGTCTGGTCTGGTCGGTAACAAATGTGAAGTCTCTGAAGCAGTCCAGCAAGCCTCCCAGCTGAACATTGCTGCAGTAGAGTTGAATAAGACCACACTATATCAATGTGGGCAAGAGAAATTATAACAGCATACTCTGCCCTGCCAACCTTTCATTGATATTAGTAACTTGGGCCAAAATTGGAAGGCATGCCCCACTGTCTGGTTAGACAACAGCTTGATTATAGTCATGCATACTGAATCATAACTACAACCATACCTGAGTGTCTCCTCTCTCACCAGAGGCGGCAACAGTGGTATACAGTTTTGAGGGAATGACTTAATGAGTCCTTCAGCATTAACTCCACACCCTATGCAGTCTCATGATATCAGATCAAGCATAGTCCATGCAGCCTCTTGCTCATTCCCTCTGACTACTGTATCAGTGATGTTTTATCTTGGCCAACACTTTGAAGAAACAAAGTGAAGCTGGTGAATGCATTCAAGTGGGGCAGGAGCAAGATTTTTTTTTCTCTCATCCTTGAGATGTTGTTGTTGCTGGCTATGCCAGCATCTATTGCTCATCTTTATTGCCTTTGAGAAGATGTTGGTGAGCTGCCGCGTTGAACTGCTGTTATCCGTGAGAGGTAGGAAGACCCACAAGGCTGTTAGGAAGGGAATTTCATGGTTTTAATATGGTGACAGTGAAGGAGCAGTATTATTGTACGAAATCACATTGCTGAGTGATTGAGAACTTTAAGCTGGTGGTATTTCTGTGTATCTGCTGCCCTTATTGATTGTAAGTGATTGCAGATGCAAATTTGGAAGGTGCTTTTGAAGGATTCTTGGTGAGTCGCTGCAGTGCCTTAAGTCAATAAATACTGAAAAATGTGTTGCTGGAAAAGCGCAGCAGGTCAGGCAGCATCCAAGGAGCAGGAGAATCGACGTTTCGGGCATAAGCTCTTCTTCAGGAATGAGGAACGTGTGCCAAGCAGGCTAAAATAAAAGGTAGGGAGGAAAGACTTGGGGGAGGGGCGTTGGGAATGCGATAGGTGGAAGGCGGTTAAGGTGACGGTGATAGGCTGGAGAGGGGATGAGGGCGGAGAGGTCGGCAAGAAGATTGCAGGTCAAGAAGGTGGTGCTGAGTCCGAGGGTTGGGACTGAGATAAGGTGGGAGGAGGGGAAATAAGGGAAGCTAGAGAAATCTGCATACATCCCTTGTGGTTAGAGGGCTCCTAGGCGAAAGATGAGGCGCTCTTCCTCCAGGTGTCGTGTGGCCAGGGTCTGGCGATGGAGGAGGCCAAGGACCTGCATGTCCTTGGCAGAGTGGGAGGGGAGTTAAAGTGTTCAGCCACGGAACGGTTGGGTTGGTTGGTGCGGGTGTCCCAGAGGTGTTCTCGGGTGGGGTCTGTTTGGAGGTGGCGGAAATGATGAAGGATGATTCAATGTATCTGGAGGTTGGTGGGGTGGTAGACGAGGACAAGTGGGGTTCTGTCCTGGTGGCGATTGGAGGGGCGGGGTTCAAGGGTGGAGGAGCGGGAAGTGGAGGAGATGCGGTGGAGAGCATCATCAACCACGTCTGAGGGGAAATTGCGGTCTTTGAAGAAGGAGGCCGTTTGGGTAGTTCGGTAGTGGAATTGGTCCTCCTGGGAGCAGATGCGGCAGAGGAGAGGGAATTGGGAATATGGGATGGCATTTTTACAGGGGGTAGAGTGGGAGGAGGTGTAGTCTAGATAGCTGTGGGAGTTAGTCAGTTTATAGTAAATGTCCGTGTTGAGTCGGTCGCCCGAGATAGAAATGGAAAGGTCTAGGAAGGGGAGGGAGGAGTCTGAGACGGTCCAGGTAAATTTGAGGTCGGGGTGGAAGGTGTTAGTAAAGTGGATGAACTGTTCAACCTCCTCGTGGGAGCATGAGGCAGCGCCGATAT